>NC_084461.1:27884242-28187272 GCF_027409185.1 Cynocephalus volans | reverse complement strand
CTGTTTTCCATAATGGCTGTACTAATTTACAGTCCCACCAACAGTGTAGGAGGATTCCCCTTTCTCCACATCCTTGCCAACATTTGTTATTCTCTGTCTTTCTGATAATAGCCAGTCTAACTGGGGTGGGTTGATATCCCAGTGTGGTTTTGATTTGCATTTCCCTGATGCTGAGCATTTTTTCATGTGTCTGTTGGCCATTTACATGTCTTCATATGAGAAATGTCTATTCAGCTCCTTTGCCCATTTTTTAATTGGGTTACTTGTTTTCTTACTGGTGAGTTGTTTGAGTTCCTTGTATATCCTGGATATTAATCCCTCGTCAGATGCACAATTTGCAAATATTTTCTTCCATTCTGTAGGTTGTCTTTTCATTCAGTTAATTGACTCTTTTGCTGTGCAGAAGCTTTTTAGTTTGATATAACCCTGTTTGTTTATTTTTTCTTTTGTTGCCTGTGCTTTCGAGGTCGTATTCATAAAGTCTTTGCCCAGACCTAGGAGTTTTATAGTTTCAAGTCTTATATTTAATTATTTAATCCATTTTGAGTTGATTTTGGTATGTGGTGAGAGGTTTAGGTCTAGTTTCATTTTTCTACGTATAGATTTCCAGTTTTCCCAGCACCATTTACTGAAGAGGCAGTCTTTTCCCCAGTGTATGTTCTTGTTGCCTTTAGGATATAGACTTGAAGGTAATACTAAGAAATACTTCCATAATCTGTGGCTAAAACGTCTCCAAGATAGCAATAAATCATCAGGTTGGAATTATTGAACTCAGGAAAATTAAAAATTTCCCTGGGTCTTACACTTAAGTCTTCAATCCATTTTGAGTTGATTCTTGTATAAGTGGTGACATGTGTCCATTTTCATTCTTCTGATGTGGATATTCAGCTTTCCCAAGATCTTTATTGGAAAAGCTGTCATTCTCCCTTTGTGTGTTCTTGGCACCACCTTTGTTGAAAATCAATTGACCATAGATGTGTGAGTTTATTTCTGGGCTCTCTGTCTGATTCCATTGGTTGATGTGTCTGTTTTGATGCCAGTACCATGCTATTTTGATTACTCTAGCTTTGTGATATATTTTGAAATCTGGTAGTGTGGCCTCCATGTTTGTTCTTGTTTGTCAAGATTGCTTGGCTATTCAGGGTCTTTTGTGGTTCCATATGAAGTTTAGGATTCTTTTTTTCTATTTTTGTGAATAGTGACATTGGGATTTTTATAGGGATTGCATGAATCTGCAGATCTCTTTGGGTACTATGGACATTTTAACAATTCTTCCCATCTATGAACCCAGAATATCTTTCCATTTACTGGTGTCCTCTTCCATTCCTTTTATCAATGTTTCATATTTTTTGTTATATAGGAAATTCCATAATTTGCAGCATGAATGAACCTGGAAGACATTACGCTAAGTGAAATAAGTCAGGCACAGACAGACAAATATCATATGATCTTACTTATATATGGAATGTAAAAAAGTCAAACTCATAGAAGTAGAGAATAGAACGGTGGTTACCAGAGGTGGGGATAGGGGTGGGTGGGGCAAGGGGAGACTTTGATCAATGTCAAATTTCATTTAAATAGGAGGAATTAGTTTTTGTGTTCTATGGCAGAGCATGATGAAGTTAATAATAATGTTCTGTATATTTCAAAATACCTAAAAGAGAGGATTTCGAATGTTCTCAATACAAAGAAATGATAGAGATTTGAAGTGATAGTATGCTAATTAGCCTGATTTGTTCAATCCACAATATTTACTTGTTTAGAAACATCACATTGTACCCATGAATATGTATAATTATCTGTCATTTATAAATAAAATAAAACAAAAAATTAAAAAATAAAATTTAAAAGGCCAATAATGACAAACAACAAAAAACTCCCTGGTGTCATCACAAGCTGAAGATTTTTTTTTTGAACAAGTACAGAGATATGTTTCCTCTTCAGTGATGCTCCAAGGAGATCCCTGCTGAAGCCACTTTTAGGCCAGGGCATGAGAATTTCTATGGCCATATGTCCATCTGGGTTTCTCACTGCTGGCATTATTCTCATCGTCATAGCTTGAAATCTTGGAATCACATTTAATTCATCTTTAACTTCCTATCCTCCACTCGTTTCTTGTTCTAAGCATGGAGCAAGTCTACCTTATTTACTTATAAATATTTTCCCCAGTATTTTTTTTATAATTACCATTAATTCTTACAATTTTAATCTCTCATATCTTTCTTAGAATGACTTATTCCCTTCCTCTTTTCTCAAACTAGTCAAATTCATCCTAAAACTGTTTCATTATACTGTTCCTCAGCAAATATGACTTCAATGGTTCCCTATTGCATGTGGGATAAATTCCAGATTATGCCTTTGGGATAATCATTATTGTAAGGTCACTCTCAATTAGACTTATACTTTTGCAAAATTATTTATACATACTATACACTTCTTCCCTTAAAATTTTCTATTCTAGAAAGATGACATTTATTTAGTGACTTTTAAATGATATGTATGTGAGTGTGTATATATAGTTACTGTAACTAACTTTATTTTTCCCCTGTTTTCTATTCTTTGAATATCCTCCTGCTCTTCTTAGCTCATTATTACATATCTGTGAAGTTTCAATGCAAATGCCACTTCCTTTTTAATTATTTCCCGATTATTCATCATTTAACATGCAGTTCTGTATCAAGCTCTTAAACCATTCTGTGGGGGTGGGGGTGTTGGGTGTATACAGAATACTTATATCCTGATGTCTCACCTCCTTATTTAAATTGTAAGCATTAGAAATAGGAACCAGTAACAAACTTCTTTGTGTTATTAACATGACTTAGCCTGATGCCTTGAATTCCTAAACATAATAGGAATGAAGAAAATATTTATTCTTTAGAAGGTTACCCTGATTCTAAGTCCCATAGCATTCTAATCCATTATAACCAAGAAGATAAGTGAACATGTAGCATTCATTGTTTTGGTTGGAAATGAAAACAGATGTTTTATTCAGTGTTAGTATTTTTAAATTCCTTTACTGATTTTGACGTCCAAGATAACTGAACATTTTGAGAGCTTTTCAGCTCTCCCAATTTTTCCCTTTAAAATGCTATCAAAACTTCATGTATATATCCTTCAACTGAAGTGTACTAACGTTTATTTTTAACCTTCTCATTTAACCTTCTTTGTCATTTTCAATCCCAGATTTCTACATACAATTTAAATGCAGTATTCTGACAAATAACTTATCATAATTTACTTATTGGGTAAACTACATAATAAATCCAGATATTTCCTTATATCTCTAATAACAGACTGGTACTTTATAGAGCCCAAATCCCAGAAAATGCAAATAAAAATAACACCAAAGATTTGTTTAGTACCATTTATTTCCAATGTGCTTTAATTGCACTGGAGCTTTAATTGAGCTGTAATTGCACTTTATTGCATGCATTTGTATAAATTAAAAAATACTTAAAGCTAAAATGTGGTGGATGAAACAATTTCATGCATATAGCGAAACAGTTACCATAAAGAAAAGTTTTATCATCTTTTTTATAGTATTACTAGCAGGCACTTTAAAAGTTAAGCTTGCCATCCAATCATGTTTTATTCATCTGTGCTTTTAATTTTGTTTATCCCCTCTCCCACTCCAGACCCCCTTCTTCATTCCCAGCTCTTCTGGGCTCTATTCTGTGACCTGAGAGTTTGAACCTCAGAGATTGTGTCATGTTGGTTTCCTTGTTCTGTGGCTTTCTGTTGGATTTAGCCAATGGAGACACTTGAAGGAGATGACAGCCATGGGGAAATACTTGTCTGAGAATTTATACTTAATGCTTTCTTATTCTGGGAGTAGCTCCCTTCTCTGCCAACAGATCTTGTTGGCTGTCCCTCTTCCACAGATCTGGCTCTGTCTGGGCTCTCATAAACACTGCACCTGCTCCTTGCCTCTTCAGCTCAGGGTGATTCTGGCTTCCTGCTGTTGCTATTTCTGGCTGTTTCTTTATCTCTTCCTGGTGTCCTTAACTTCACCCTCACCTCTGTGTATATTCCCTCTGTGAAATTTGCTTCAGTTAAACACTTTGAGGACCATCTGTTTCCAGATGGGACCTTAACTGATACATCATCCATACAAATTTATGTCAACTTTTTAATGTCTTCAGTATACAATATGAAGCATAAATGGTGCTCAACTAGGAAAAACTGCTAGTAGAGTATGTGATATTAGTTTCCAGACTAGATCCTCATACTCTTTTTTATTTTGACCCTCATATCTTGATTTATCAAGCACCAATTAAAAGCATAACTATACTCATTCATTAGTTTGCAAAAGTGTTGAGTTCAAATTTTCATTGCTTAGGTCAGATTAAAAGCTTTTCTTTTATTAATTTATGTCATTGTTTACTTGTTGAATGGATTGGAATCTGTTTTGACACTGAGGCAGACTACCACCAAAGTTAGTTATTGCTCACATGCCTAGGTGAGAATAGGTGCTAACATTGAGATATGGCTAATTCATTTTTTTTCTTTTTTTTTTTTTTTGACAGCTGGCCAGTACAGGGATTGAAAGCTGGACCTTGGTGTTATCAGCACCATGCTCTAACCACCTGAGCTAACCAGCTAGCCCAAGGCTAATTCAATATGGGTTTTCAGTTTAAATTATTTTTGTTTCCATGGTTTTCTATCTATTAAGTTTTGCTATGATGGACCTAAAATTTATCAAAAAAAACCAAAAAAAACAAAAAAACAACGCACCAAAAAACACTTATTCACTATTTATTTTTCTTTTCAGAATCTCACCACAAGTTTCATTTGTCACGAGTATACTCAATGACCAGATTTCTTAAGTTCTCACAATTATTCTTGTTTGTTCCTTCCATATTTATATATTTAGACAGCCATCAGCTACTGCCCATACGTTTTTAGCAGATGTAGCATCATTTTCCCAGGTCAAATATTTGCAAAGCAATGAGTAGTTTATTGGCCATTTCCGACAAGAAACAGTTCCTGAAATTTTTACATATTTTGTTTACAGAGTTAGCTGAGGTCAGTTCAGTGTGCAGAGCCGTTAATGTTTTCACAGTCAGGCATGGAGAGCAACTGTTGAAGAGAAACTGCCCAAAACAGGTTACGTTACAGTTTAAGAAATGAGACTTAACATTGGGACAGCAAATACCTTCTCTTAATATAGAAGTGTTTACATTTTTGTCTATATTTATGATAATCTGTGAACTATAATAATGACTGATGCTTTATAGAGGGCTTAGTATGTGCCAGGTAGTGTATTATGTGTTGTTTGCATCACCCTGTTTAAGCCGCCCAAATATTTTCTGCTATATGCTAATGAATCCCCAATTTTAGAAAAAGAAATCAAAAGATTAAAGTAGTTCAGTAACATGCCCAAAGTCACACATCTGGCATCTGATGAAGAAATATTTCAAATTAAGTGTGTGTTAAGTCAGAACATCATAGGTTCTCACAAGCACTTATCAGGACCTTTCCATATGTTGGTAAGTGAAACTGTAGTGTAATCATATATACATTAATGTAATAATTTGGATCATCTTTGACCAGAATCAATGCACTGAAGCAAGTGGTAAATGCATTACACATAAAATTTATTTTTATTTCGTGTCTGACAAATAGAAATAAAAGAAAGAATAAGAGAAGATTCTAATTAAAAAATAATAAGTATTCTTCCTACTTCTGTCAATTTTTTATTACTACTCAAATATACTTTCTTAAATTAGAATATAAGTCATAGCATTTTCTATTTCTATAGAAATGCAAGTTGCTGCCTCACTTTTTTCTCAGCTGTTTCATTTCTAGATAAAGGTCTTTTGCAATATCAAGATCATCTTAAATTCATTAGAAAAAACATATGTGATATTGTAAATGTCATTTATGTCAGCAGCAACTTATTTTTTTCTATTCACACTTACGTGGGGCTTTAATTTATCATGTCATCTACCATCTGGTTTTCAGGAGATTTTTTTTTTTATTACATTTTAATAAAGAGCATATTGAACAAAGTAATTTTTGTTGCTAAGTAAAGTACACAGGCATTTACATTTTTTCCTGGTAACTTTTCATTGATAATTATTTGTCATTTAAAGTTTTGGTTAGCCTATTTTATGGTTGCATGGAAAAATGCCTTCTAACTATGCTTAGGGGCTTAATAGATAAAAAAATAGCATAGCAGGTATAGAATACCTGTTAGGGGCTGGCCAGTTAGCTTACTTGGTTAGAGCTTGGTGCTGATAACACTAAGGTCGAGTGTTTGGATTCCCTTTCAGCCCAGCCACCAAAAACAAACAAAACAAACAAAACAAAACAAAAGACTTAAAAGAAAATACCTATTACACAAAAGGTATTTTTTAAGTTTAAAAACTATTTTATTTTTCTCTTTATAAGTCTTGGAATACTTACATATATGTGTGTGGAGGGAAATAGGAATAACCAGTGCATCCTGTCATATCTTCCTTAAAGCTTTAACAATTTTTTAAAGTTCTTTTTTAGTTGCAGTGTAATGCTCCTAAAAGAGATGTGCCTTTCCAAATCTATTACTTATTGTTCCCTTAATGAGAATAGTCAATATTGGCTCACCGCAAAAGAATTAGGATTAGATCAGCACTTTGACCCTGGAATTTCCTGTAAACAATAACCCCATTGTGAATAATCTATGGATGAATTCATGAGTCTAAAACAGGAGTTTAGTCACTCAAGGCCGGCCATATTTTATTTTAATGTATCTTCTTCTATACTATATTATTGACTCATGAAAATGCATTGTTCCAGAGTGTTTTGCTATCTAGAAAAATATCCATGGTGGCATTTTTGGACCCTAGTGCAATGCCATCTTTTCTACATAAATAAGACATCTGGAATCTCCGTATTCTGTACTTCAGTTTCCTCCAAATCTAATGTTAAAACAATTATCTGATTAATGGAAAACATAAAGAAAATACGAGCTATATTTATAGGCTGCATTATTATTTTTTAAAGGTAAAGAAACCAAGAAGAGAGTTCAGTCTCTGGAACTCCTGACATGTTTTTCCTAAGCTTCTCATTTGCTTTCAGGTCTGGAATACCGTGAAACCGTCAGATAGACATTGGTGAACCTTTGATCTCACTCTATTTAATTAGGGAAACCAACAGGATCTTTTACGTGTAGAGGCCAGTGATGTGTAAAAAGCCGTGTGTAGTGTGAAGCCTGACAAATTGTGGTGAATATTTTTGGACAGCAGACTGAGCAGGCCCTTTGTTGTCTGTGCACTGTCAGCTTTTGACTCAAAGAGAGTGGATTAACATAAAAAGAGAATCCTCCATTCCTGGGGCATGCCTGGAAAGCATGAATGTGCCTCTTTTGATTCTGTTTTTTTTTTTTTTTTTTTCCTTAGCTAGGTCAGGTACAATATAAAACCATCTACAATTTATAGCCTTTAGCTTTTTTTTTTTAATTGGCTTTAGATAGGTAACTATCTGCTCAATGCTTCAGTTTTCCCTGGGGTAAATTAATAATATCTATCTCTTCTGTACATATACAGTAGTAGTCTTCCAAGGATTACTAAGCTAATGGGTTTCAATCACTTTGTGTTTCTCAATGATATTATCACGTATTATAATATATTAAATTTAATTCACACATAATCTCCAGGGGAAACATGAAAAATACTCTTTTTAAGGAATTTTCAGTGCAAGATATGACTTCAAAGTAATGAGTTTAATTTTTTTTTTTCCGTGTTGGAGGGATAGTGTATGTTTGTGATATTTACTTGTATGGTACTTAAAAAATGGAGGAGCATGTCTAAGTTTCAGCTTCTCCTAATCACTGTTGAACGATTCAGGTTCTAAACTCACTGGTCCTTGAAGTCAGGTAGCTCTACCGTGTCAGTCAAGCTTATATGTTATTATCTTTGTCCTTACAGAGTACCCTATTCTTTAGGGTCTGCTTACCTGGGTGCATTTCCCATAAAGCCCTAGAATGTTCTACCCCATCCCTGCAGGATTGCCAAGGAGTGTTATCTCCCAAACACTGACAGGACCTACAGATCTCAATCTTCTGGAATGTCCTGGAGACTCTCCCTTCTCTCTGCTTTAGCATCCCAGTCCTTCATGCTTTCTGGCATAATCCTTCAATCATTATAATGCTTAAAGTTCAAAAAAATTTGTAAAAAAATCTACCTGCAACAAAATCACAAACCTCCATCTCTGTCCCCATTCTAGGCGGTTTCACTATTACACAGATGACTCAGCCCCAATTACAGTTTTTATCTCTGA
This sequence comes from Cynocephalus volans, assembly GCF_027409185.1. Taxonomy (NCBI): domain Eukaryota; kingdom Metazoa; phylum Chordata; class Mammalia; order Dermoptera; family Cynocephalidae; genus Cynocephalus; species Cynocephalus volans. Next base: position 28,179,013 of record NC_084461.1, on the reverse strand, counting down.
TTTTCTTCAGTATCCTATGCTTTGAATGAACATTATACTTGCAGAAGCAAAGGAAAAAAGTACTGACCAAATGTCAACCATGTCACCCCTTTTGTATTCTTCTTTCCATAGGTGTACAGCCTAACTGAAGGCAGACAGATATGTGAAGACCCCTTCTGTTGCATTGCATTAGACTTTTGTGCTATCCAGCCTTGGCCCAGCTTTTCATGGTGTGTTTAAATGCCCAGATGTTCTCAGAAACTTCTAAACTTCTATTTTCTGGCCACCCAACATGCTCATGCTAACCACTCAATTTTGCCAATTACGTCAAAAGAAAGCTAGGTCATCCAAGAAGACATTCCTTGGTCTCACCCTACCCTGACACCCACCTCATCCTTTCATATCTAAAATTCATTAGTACAGTATATTTACTTGTTTTATTATTTCATTTTTCAGTGTTATAAATCTCAACTTATTTTCTCTAAGCTTTATTCACCATACTCTCTCTATTCTTTCTTCATCTTAGCTTTCTCCATTAATTATTCTTGACTTCTTTAATAATCTATTTTCAATATTTTAAAAAATAATTGTTTCTTCCCACATTTTTGTCCAATTAGTTGTTATTTAGCTTAATCCATCATATATTTTTAAATACTCACTACATGGGAATCAAATTTCTATGAAATAGCTCACAGTAGTTTTGAAAAGTTTCTTTGATCTTGCTCACACATTAAAGAGACCTTACAGATTTTCTTCTTTTTTTCCTACATCTCCAAATATCTCATAATACTCACAGTGTGTTTAGTATTTCTCCTAAAACTCTTTAACTCATTACTCTTTGGCTTTAGGCCCTATCACCAAGTGACACTATACTTAAAGTTCAATAATGACCTCCCTCTTAAAACATCTTATGACTTCTTTTTGGATGTTGTTTTAAATTGTGTTTCCATTGCACGTAACACTATAGAACAAAGGTTATATTTAGCACTATTTTTTTCTCGATTCTGTAAAGGTGCACTTTCTTGAATCTGTTATTAATGCACTAACCATTCCCTCTCAGCTTCTCTACAGTTTCATTATTTTCACAATCCTCTCCACTGATACATTTTCTTTAAGGTATTTATCTGTGGCACTGATTCCTTCATCCTAATCTGAGTGTTTTCCCTAGATTTTATCAACTTCCTCATGTGGTTTCAAACATTACCTTTATATATGTTTCCTAAGACCAGCTTCCCAATTTGGATTATTTGCCTATTTTTCTGATTTGCACTGGGACTGTCCACAGGGCATTTTCAAATGAGTCTGCCTTAGTCTACCACTCAGTATGCCCGAAACTGAGTTCATTATTTTTACAGAAATATTCTTTACTCAAATTTAGCATCTACATTAATGGTATTACTTCAGCTTCTCTGGTAGAAGTCATTTGCCCCTTGAAGAAACATGTTCCCAATGCAACAAAGATCTGATATGTTTACACATAAAATTGTTTTATTTAAAGAGAAATATGTGTCCTTTCCTTTGATTAGATCACAGTCATATAATTTTAGAGCTAAGAGACTTTAGAGAGCATTAATTTCCCCATTGTTTAGTTGAGAACCCTGAGGCTTTGTGGGAAAAAACAAATCTCTGCAAGTAGTTAGTGGCTAAATCAGGTTTAAAACAAGTTTCCTTGACTCCCAATCTAATAAATCTAATGTTCTTTTTACTATCATTGTTTATGAACTTGCTTCTTGTTTTCCTAAGAATCCTCTAATACATCTTTTATTCCATCTTCATTATTTGATTTTTCAAACATTTAAGAATTATGTGATGCCTTTTAAATATCATACGTTGAAATATTCTTACTATCTTGCATATCACATAATGTTATCACCTGATGAAGAAAATAAAATGACTTCACAATTTTTTTTAATAAAGTTCAAATTCCTTAGAAATGTGATCTCTGACCTGGTCCTAATTCTTCTTTTCAACTTAATTTTCTACTCCTCTTCCCAGGAGGCTCTGCATAACAGCCTCATAAGAATAACGTGTTTTATAAAGACATCATGAACTCTCACAACTCAGTCTTTACTTATACCCTATGCTCCTTCTGGGTCAAATGGACAAAACAGTTTGCAATCTTCCTTTAAAGTGAAGCATGGACACCATTATAGTAAGGTGGATAAGTGATCATGCTTTGGAGTCACACAGTTCTAGGTTTGAATATTGACCCTGACACCAGCAATGTGACCTTACATAAGTACTGTAACAGTGCTGACTGAAAGTTCAATTGTTGGTGAATGGTCTTACTATTACTTGCCTTGTGAGAGTAAGGTAACCTCGCTTTCCTATTGCTATTAGGGGTAGAGTTGCCACTGTAAGAAAGAATAAAAGAAAGAAGAGGGGGAGAAGGTGGAAAATATGAACCCTTGCTCTGTTCAGAATTCATCATCTTATTCCTTGTGCAGTTTTTGTAGCCTATTTATGTACTTCTTGTACATTTTGTTTGACAGATTATATTATCTTACCATGTTTTATCATCTGTGACTTAAATTCAGGAAGAGTATTTAATTCAAATTTGAATCTTCTTTAATGTCTAACATCATCTTGTACACAGTAAGGTCTCAGTAAATATTGAAATAAATAATGCTGAGTGTCCCAGATAAAGGACTACAGGAATCTCTTGGCTGTCATAGGTAGAGAAGGACTATAGCACAGGATCAGTCTCTGAGCTTACGCAGTCAGAATGCTTTTTATTGTACATCACGGCCTCTGGTGCAGGATGTTAGAGGGAGCAAAATCAAGCTGACCACAGAACAAGGAGGGTTTGGCACAGTCTCATCTCTGCTATTGATTTGTGATTGTTAGGCAACCCTTTCTTAGATTTCTCTTTATGAAGATAAAAATATGGACTTATGCCAGTTAAATCCACGTAGACTGATACCTTAAGCACAAATATGAAAAGTTAAAGCTCTCAAATGCACTAATTTGAGTAAATTAGATTGCTTTTGCTGGACTTAACAATTATTGGTAGCTCTAGAGGCAGGCTGTGCTTACTGTATGCATATATACCTGAATTTGATGCAGATATAACAAATATTTTAATATATGAATGTGGCATTTTTTCTTGGGATTAATATCCCCATGCTTTTATTTAATGAAATTGAGGTTTTAGAAAATATCTTTGAGATTTACACAAATTCCGCTTTTTACGTGTTCAAAATTCATTATGCTTAAAATGTGATTGACGGATAATTTTTTTTTTTTTTCCGCCTTTTTCGTGACCGGCACTCAGCCAGGCCGGTCCTATATAGGATCCGAACCCGCAGCGGGAGCGTCACCGCGCTCCCAGCACCGCACTCTCCCGAGTGCGCCACGGGCTTGGCCCAGACGGATAATTTTTAAAAAACACGACTATGTGGGTTTTACTACCTATGATTTCATAAGTTTGAGAATATGTATCTTAAAGTTTCCAATATTGAAGAAGACTATATTTTCAAGAAAAATTCTCCTAAGTAAAAATGTTTTGTGCTGCAAATAGAAGATGCTTCTGGAAGCAACATATTTGCTAAGTGAATTGTTAGGGATGTGCAAATATTAACATCTTATTTAGCAAAATGAATTTCTTCAAAATCTTGGTTTTAAATAATAGAAAAAATGACAAATATCATTGCCGTCATTGCCTCCAGGTGCCAATTTCAATTTTAGGCTTGATAATTTTAGTTTATATTTATTTTGTCTGTGGAGATGTTTAGTTTCATTGTGAAGCAGTAAAATTTGACTGGTAGAATACATTTAAATTAATTCTTCTTATGTATTTTGTTTATATGTTATTAAAATACTTATTTCCTTAATTGAATTTCAGTTACTTCAGAAACTTCCTTAATTATAAATCATTTTTCTTTAATAAGACATCAATTGTTATCTCTTGGATTTTAATTTATTTGTTGCAGTTTGCCAAGTATTTTTACACTTATTATCTAGTCTTGCTCAAAAATGATACCATGAAGGAATCTTCCCTTTAAGTGAGTGGGATCCCAAGGCCCACAGAGGTTAAATGATTTGACCAAAGCCACATAAATATTTAGCGGCAAAAATAAAATTTGAAATGAGATTTTATAACTTAACTGTTTACTAATTCAGCTTTTCATTTGTTTAACGATTTCTTCCCATGAACCAAGAACTACTTTAAGCACTGGGATCATATAAAGGAAAAGAAAACAGATGATCTCAGTGCTCTCATAGAATTTACATACTAACAAGGGGAGAAAACTAATAAACATCTTCAAGTAGAAAATAGTTACACAAACATAATAAAGCTGAGTAATATGATAGAAGGTGACATATGACTTGAGTAAGATTATTCTTGCATAAGAGAGTTCCAAAAGACCTCTTTGAGCTGGGATGATATTAGTGACAAAAAAGAAAGAAAGCAAGAAAGAAAAGCAGAAAAAAAAAAAGTCTTCTACACCACAGTCTAGCAGAAGGAAGTTCAGTTTTTTTTTCTTAAGTGTAAATATTCTATATACTTATTGTGTATTTCTCTTACTGTTTTTCTTTGTATATAATCTAATATGAAGGTAGATGGTAGTATTCATACACACATGGTTAGGCTAGATAATGGGCAAAACTACATGGTGCACTTTCCTATCAAGGGGGAGTAAAATGATTAACACATTAGGATTTCAAATTATTCTCTCAACGTCTCTGACAGAAACTTGCTGTATTTTAGACATGCTAATAAAACCCCCCAAAATTAATCACACGATTTTAATATATACATTTGGGACTCACATTATTTGCCTGTAAACATAGGATTATATCAGGGAATATACACACAAATCTTTGTTGCTTTCCCTAGTTAAGTATTAGAAGAATATTGACTGAATGTTTAAAATATTAAGTTACAGAATCATGGAATAATAAAATTTAGAATAAATCTCAAAGGTCATCCCATCCAACTTCCTACAAGGTGCAGGTAGGAATACATTTATTTTAGTAAGTCCAATCAAATTGCTTTCCAACAAAAAACCTTGATGACTTCTTCGTCATCCTTAGTATTAGGCTCAAAGTCATTATCGAGACTTATAAGGCCATACATGCGAAGGGATTCTAACTGACTATATCTGAATGCTATTGACAGGTTCTAGATTTAAGAAGCCTTGTTTTCTGAAGCTGTAGAGAGCTTCGTTTTCTGCTTTCTTTGCAATAGTCACTGAACTGTTAAAAAAAAACTACGCACCCACATTTTAAGTTAGTAAAAAAAGATGACTTAGCACCAGACAAAACATTTTAAAAAAATTTCTCTAAGCCTCAATTTTTTCTTTTGAAAAATGAAGATCCATTCATTTTTTTTCTTTTTTCCTTCTTTAGACAAATCTTCATTTGCTTACTATCCACATTATATCAGGTATTATTATTATTAGGATTACAATACCATAGTGAACAACATAGTTGGGATTTCTACTTTCAAAAACTAACATTCCACTTACATGCTTGTGAAGGAGATAGACAATACACACATAAAAGAAAGAATGAACTAAACAGGTTTTTTATGGAGAAAATTAAGAGTTTTATGTAATAGAGAAAATGAGGGAGATCTTAAAGGTTGATGAGCTGAGAAGAAGTTTAGATTGCGACCTGATTGATATAAAGAGCCAGGGGAAAAATATTACAAGGAAAGGGAGCAACCAGGGGAGAGGCCTAATGTGGCAAAGAGCTTAGTGTTTTCTGAAAAGTAACAGGAAACCAGTGTGATAGGAAGTTGGTAACTGAAGGCTGTGTGATCAAATGAGCTTAGAGTTGGATGTAGGTTTAATTCCAAGAGAAGGCAAACCATTAGAGGGTTTTAGACAAGAATTCCATTCCATTGATATTTGTAAAATAATTGCTCAGATCGTTGGTAATGGGTCTCGGAAGCAAGAGTAAAGCTGGAAAGCACAGTTTGAAGGCTATTGCATTATTTCTGGGGATAGAAGTTAGCAACATGCAGAAGGGTGGCAGCAGTTGATATGAGATGTGGGTGCATTGGGAAAACATTTTGAAGGTAGAATCAACAGACCTTGATATATAATATAAGAAAAAGGAATTTATGAAATATGAATGCCTGACTTCTAACTTTTGTAAAATAGATTAATAGTGGTGTTAATCAGAAGAAAATATATTTGTAGATGTATATTAGAAAAAGTCTTTTGAGCCTTTAACAAATATCATTAGAAAAAGAAAGATAAATGTAAATACAAAATGTAGTTTAAAGCTTATACTTAAAATAACTTTTATATTGTAATAGTGAATGTTTCTCACAGTAAAAGACAATCTACAAACAAGTAAAAAAACAAAAAAACAAAAAGGATCAACATTTAAAGAAAATGAAGACTAGTGTGCACTTTGGAAAGAAATTTAAAATTTTAAATAAGAAAAATAAAGCAAACATTCTGGTAAAATTGTGAGCAATGATATTCACAGGCAATTAAAAAATAAATACAAATATAAATGACAGATTTATTCTGCTTCATCAGAGATCAAAACAATGAAATTTTTAGCAATAATACTGTCAGAATAAAATATAAAGAAAAATATTGAGGCAAGAGTATGAGGGAAACAGTCATTCTAATCACATCATGAGCAAGTAAGTTTGATGTAAACTTTGTAGGAAAAAAATGCCAATATATAGCAAAAGTATTTAAATAACCTCCTTTGACATAGTAATTCTTGTTCTTGGACATTAGCGGCAAATAAATGTGTGCGAAAATTACCTATAGGATTGCGATAGTGTCTATAACAATAAAACGTTAGAAATAGCTCAATGTTCAATTATAGAAGGTTGGCCAAATAAATGATTGTAAATGCATATTGTAAATGCATTTTGGGGGGAGTATCTGTTGACATGTAAAGATATCCTCAAAATCTTGTTACATGAACATACATGTTTAAAAAACATTTTATATGTACATTTATGTTTTTCTATAACATATGAAATAATACATAAATAAGGACAAGATAGGTGTGATGGATTGACAGATGATAAATAGATGGATAAATGGATAGATGGATGAATAGGTAGATAGATTGATAGAGCTATATAAACAAAGTCCAGAGAAGAAAACATAAATAAGTCTAGACATTTCAAAGAGAAGGAATTTATTACAGGCAATTGTTTACAAAGTGCTAGAAGAACAGGAGAGAAAAGAGAGGGATGGGTGGACCAGTTTGGGGACTGAAATGGAAAACAGAAAGAAATGGCGATGCCCAGTGATGAGAAACTGCTAACGCTCCTGAAGTAGTGTCTGGAAAGCTGCAACTATAGCTGTAGTGCTGGAACATTATTATGGTAGGTTCTGGATATACTGAAAAGGTGCTGCTTCAGCCAAAGCCAGAACCATCAAAAAGGCCAGATGCCAACTCCTTCCTTCTCTGTCTGCCTCCCAGAACCCACACGTTGTAGTGTTAGAAGACTCCTGGTATTGGTGGCAACTGTCATATGTCAGAACCCAAAGAAAGAATCTCCTGTCATCCTTTTGCTTTTTGATCTCCAGCCAGTGTTCTTTGTTGTCAGGAGTTAATAGGAAGCCACTAGGCAGCCATCAAAAAAAATATGCTGTGCAGATTCCCAGTCCCAGAAATACAGAGTAGAGTACAGAAGGGCAGGTGTGGGAAGAAAGAACAAAAGGTAAATAACCAGGAGAGACAGGCAGACAGAAGGAGAAAATAAAGTGAGGAGGAGGAAAGAGGGGAGAGAAAAAATAAAGGCAGACTGGCAGGTGGGAAGGAAGAAAAGAAAAAAGGAAGAAAGTAGAAAAGGAGAAGGAAGACAGGGAGGAAAGAAAAATAAAGCTCTGGATACAGACATCAAGAACTGAATAGTGATTATCTTTGATGCTTCATGAAAGGAAGCTTGCTGTATTTTTTCCAGTGGTAGTATATTTTTGTTTTATTTTAAAAAGGAAAATATACTAAATTTTAAATAGATCACTAAGCTTTCTGTGAGGTGACATAGCTTCCAATCCTGGCTTTGCCTGAAAGTCTATAATCCTAAATAATTGTCTCCTATCATTAGCCACTTAATTTTCTTACTATAGTTCATGTAGGTATGAAAGTCTATGTAACTTTGAGTGTAACTGTAATGCCATTCATTTGCGATCTGTTTCTTTGAAGAGACTCTGTTTTGTTCCAATTTGCAGAGGTAATGAATATATCCTCTGTGAAGGATATATTTCAGTGTTCCTGAGTAAAAACAAGTTGGTAGCAGAGCATTAACACTATATTTTTATTATAGTAAAAAAAAAAAAAAAAAAGAATCAAGGCTACAAATACATAATTCTTATATTCATATTCAATATTGGCTCTGGATAAGACTATTATAAGTGTATTTGCTAATTTAAGTCATTGTATAAAATATTAAGTGTCTTCATATGTTTATATCCCATTATTGCAATCTAATTTTTTTTTTACCTAGTAATTACTTAGTCAGACCAAATATATACTGTACATTGGATTCAGATGTATTATTTAATTCTTAAGATGGTAGTCTTTTCTGTAATAAAGCTTTTGAAGATTAAACTTTTGTTTATGACTCAAAATGGAGCAAGAACTTATAAGGTATATAAACTATTTGAGTCAATCTTTATTCTATTACTTAAAATTATTTTATTTATATTTATGTTGTACCCTCCAAAGAAGCAAGAAAATTGAAAAACAATGTATTCTTCTATTTGATATCAACATTCTAACCTCTCTCCTTAATGCTCAATATAAAATAAATTTTTAAAAAATGTTGTAACAAACTGGAAACTGTTACAGTGTACATTGTCCTTCAAGTCTTTTTTCATTTTTGTTTGCATGAAAGAAAATAGACATCTTGGAAAACTGTTTTTCAAGTTTTAAACAATCTATTTGTGCTAATGCACAGAGTTTCTTGTGAAAGAAATTTTACTTAGCAAAATAGTGAAGTGATAACAAGCTCAGAAATTGTATTTCAATAAACTTATGACATAACTTGGAAACAGAAAAAAAAGTCTCCAAAAGTTTTCATTTCAAAAAATTATTTCAATATATATAACGGAGACCTATCACAATTTTATTTTAAAACTTACTTTTATAGAGACAAAATTAATTTTTTTGTCGTTTTGGTGTATTCATTTATTGTGTATTTAATAGTATTTTGTTTCATATTACACTTTTTGATAGCTCTTGGAATTGCACAGTTTGTAATAAGTAAAACATAAAATTTTAAGTGTTGTGAAAGTCGATGCCAAGATGGTATTTTTTGGCAGCTTGAACAATTCAGGGGTCAAAGAGAAATAGAGAAAATGCCTTGGAAGAGAAGCATATTATGTTAGGAAACAGAGACAAATCAGTAACTATATTTCTTTGACATATCAGTAATTGGAAAGAAATCCATACGGAGAAATGGAGAAAAACAAAAATTAATTAAAAAGCCTTGTTTATCTTTCTCATTTAATTGTATAAAAAATAAATTAATGATTTCAAACTCACTTATTTGGGCAATTTTACTTAGCTGAGTCTACTTCTGTTACTTAGAAATTTCACTAGTGCTGTATTCATTGCAAACAAGGATAAGGAAACCAGACAGCATCTCCTTCCATACTGTCCCAATAACAACACTATTTTGTAATTATAATAACACATCAGTTCTTTTAGAATAGGTTTACTTCTTAGTAAATAGGTTTACTTCTTCTTACGTGCTTTACAGATAATATTTCCTCATCATTTTCCATGAAGTAAACATTAATTATGTGGTAAACACATAATGCTGTAAATTTAAAAAATCCTGTTATCCCCACTTTTCAGGTAAAGATATTGAAACTTACAGAGGTTAAATAATTTGCCCAGTTGAGTACCGTTGGGGAGTGTGAGGCAAGGCTTTGAATCCAATTACTCCCTCTTCAGAGTTGAAACTTCCACATTTTCATGGTAGCCGTAATGAAGCATACATCTATGTTAGACATTTAAGATACATTTTATGCTTTGGAATTTGTAACTGTTATAAAAATTAGCAGACACTTGTGGCTTTGAAATCATATTAACAGTATAAGGAACCTGAGTCATATAGAGATACTTACTGTCCGTATTGCCTGACAGTTAAAAGCACAGACAGGAGTCACTAGTCCTTATCCTAGGTTTTGCTTCCCTGAGTTTCAGTTACCAGTGGTCAACCATGGGCTGAAAATATTAAATAGAAAATTTCTGAAATAAACAATTCATGAATTTTGAATTGCTCCTGCTCCACCCACCTGGGACATGAATCATCCCTTTGTCTAATGGATCCATGCTGTCTACACTACCTGCCCCGTAGTCACTCAGGAGCCGCCTCAGTTATCAGATTGACTGTCGGTATTGTGCTGTGTTCAAATCACTCTTATTTTACTTAGTAATGCCTCCAAAGTGCAAGAGTAGTGTTGCTGGTGTATTGTTATAATTGTTCTATTTTATTATGAGTTATTGTTGTTAGTCTCTTACTGGGCCTAATTTACAAATTAAACCTTTCTGTAGGTATGTATGTATAGGGAAAAAAACAGTATATAGAGAGATCGGTACTATTCATGGGCTCAGGCATTAACTAGGGGTCTGGGAATGTATTTTCTGCAGGTAAAGGAGACTACTATATTGGCTTTTTTTAGTTGTTAGCATTACAATTATGTAAAAATATATTTGTTTACTTATGTAGGTCAATATGTAATGAAATTTGGGTTAAATGAAGAGATATGGGTGATATTGTTGTCATTGGTACCATTTTTCTTAAAACTTATAAATAATATAAAATATCAATAGAAGTAACAAGTATGCTGACCTTAATGTCTAATTTGAAACGTTTTAAAACAAGCTATTATATATTCAGTTTGCAGAAAAAAATAGAGAGAGTGAGAAAGAGAGAGAAAGAGTTTTACTTTCGTTCTGGATGAAAAAGAAAATTTTCAGTGTTCTAAGATATTACTTTTTTTTCAATTACACTTACACATATACTTAATACACTCGTATACAGGCGAGTCTGGTGGATACTATTCCACTTTATTGTGGCATATGGCAGGCTGGAGGAGACTTTATTCTGTTTTCCCATCGTCTGGTCATATTCAGCTGGACTCTAGGCTCTCTCCTTTGAGCTGTTTTGCTGCTTTGTTACCGCTGTCTGCTTGAAGTTTCCACAGCCCACTGCTTCATGGTCAGAGACAATAACCCCGAGCTGGAGCCAGAAGACTTTCTTATTGCTCACATGGACCTCTGAACAAAAAGCTTCATCTTTCTCTATGTGGGTTCTTAGATTCTACTCCCAACAATTGCGACCTGCTGACTACTGAGTGAATTTACACCGAATGCTGACATACTGGGAAATATAACTAGATCTCTGAGGCAATATCCACAGACCTATAAAGAAAACACATGAGGATGAAATTCAGAATGCTTGCATTTACCCACAGTGCTGGGCATTTACAAGACCCGTAGATCATAATGCTTAATGATACAATCTTGAGAGCTTAGTATCAGTGCAGACAGACAAAAGAGTCCATGTCGATACCTGCAGTGTGGAAATAAAGAATAAAATCTCTTGTTTATTCCCATACCTTTTTTCAGATCATTAAATGGTTCTTTGGAGGCAGATGATATCGTATTTACTCATTCTCCAAGTGATATTTAAACTAAACCTTGCCTTTTCTCTATATTTAGTTAGCACATAGAAGAATAATTGAAAATGATGGACTTTATTTTCATAGGGGAAAGTGGATACAGAATTATTGGTTTTTCCAGGAATATGAAAATGTCAAATAAGCTTAAGATATACATGGCATGGTGCACACCTTTTCTTTGTGTATGAATCATTCTTTCTCTCAAGGAAAAATGTGATTGGATTGTTTAATTTCATGTGGTCTGATTCTAGTACTACTAAGCTGGGAATTTCTTACTTACTGAGAACTATTATTATGCTAGGTAAGCACAGGAATATGCTAGGTAAGTGCAGCTCATCATAGACATATTGAGAAACTGTATATTATTAGGAACTTGACAAAATTAGAGTTTATACCTTTCTATAGGCTAGTCCTCAATTTTATGTCTAGCAATGAAGCAAAATGTTTAGAATATTTACAATATGCCAAGAGACCACTCTAGGGTTATTTGATAATATTTTTATATTAACTACATTTGTTATTCCTCTGCTTGTGATCTTTTATCTTTTTGTTTTACATGTCTGAGCAGATCTCTACCCTGCTTTTTTTCACAATGTATGAGGAAGGTCTTTGCCACAAGGTGATATTCATTCTGACTCCTTTTATTTCTCTTAGGGCAGATAGGATAGGTCATGTGAGGTTCATTCATAGCTCCATTACTGCATTTGGGACTGTTAAAATGGACAGATCCTGCTGTGATTTTTAATAGCAACCTTCACAGCAAGTCAACACATTTTTAGTCAAATTGTCTCATGGAAACTTCGTAAATATTACTAATTCTGGGAAACTTGTTTAGTGATCTTGATGTGGTTTGAGATAAATAACTGCTGCAAGTTGCTTTTTCTTTCTTTTTTTTTTAAACAACCTTTTATTTTTCCTTTAAAAAGGGAAGGAAAGAAAGAAACATTAAATGTGAGTTAAGGATTAAGGGGTTTGCAGGACTGTAAAAGGGGAAGTAATAAAGTTTACTGTTACACTGGGTAACATGAACTAAAGGAGCAGATCAATTCAATCAAGTTCAGTTAGTGTGTTTTGACAGATTTAATATTCCAGGTCAATGTATTGGACCATGAGATCTAAGTATCCATCTAAAAGTTGTAAGGTGGCCAAAAGTTATATCAACTTTGGTGGTGATATTTCATCCTTATTTGAGCAGAACAATTACAGGACTACGAAGATAAATTACTAAGGATTCTCATATTATACTCTTCTCTGTTGGGCTGTGTGGCATGGACTTGATTTGTGTGATATAGCTTCTTTTCTTAGGAATCCTACCAAGAGAGGCCAATGAGCATGATAGAAGGCTAAGGTAATCTAATTCAACAAATCTCATCTTGGAGTCATTGAGATGGTTTAAGGTTTTTGAGCATAAAGTGTTGAAGTGGATGCTGATAAAAGCAGATAAATGAAATTTTTGTCACATTTACAATAAGATGGAATAAAATGGGAACTGGCATTTATCATGTTCCTACTTAAATCAATATTCCACTTAGAAGTTTCCATATATTCTGTTACTTCATTTGCATAAGATTGTGATTAAGTTGAAATTCATTGAGGCAGTGTTTCTCAAGTGCTGAGTTATATCTGATGCATGAAAAAGAGCAAATATTTATCTATGACTTTCCCTTGGTCTTAGCTATCGTCATTAGTATATTCTACAAGAGACAAAATTAAAACTCAGAGAGTTTAAGTAACTTCGCCTAGGTTGTGTTGCTAACAGAATTGTTAATGTAAACACACTTTCCTGCAGGTATTTATAATTTTGAACAATCATACTGGACAAATCTCTTTAATTAGAGAGGAATTTTTAGGTAGGGTTCTTGTGAAATAGTGGTAAGAAATGTTATCTGTGTTTTAGAATGTGAATAACTTTGCTTTGTAATTCATTTTCTTTTTTGTGGATAACATGATGTTAGGATTATTTTTTCAAAGATGCCAGGGCTTATATATTTATAATGAAGATATATTTACATTAGTGTAGTCATCTATCAAGTAGTTCATGCTGATGCTTATCAGGTTGTGTGCAAACATATGATTTCTGGTCTGTCATGCAGCACATTGACATAATCATCTGGAAAAAATAAATTCAGGGTCTAAAAATTTGGTTAGAAGACAGAGGGTAGATTACAGTACATGACAGATTGGCACTTTGCTTCAAGCAAGAGATTGATTGACCTATAGATTTTACTCAAAACGTTAATGTGCAATGCTGCAGGCATACAGGGGCATTAAGTTATCAAGATGGATAGGCAGGGAGTACTTATTTTCCTTGGTCCTACTTTCTTCAAGATAAATGTAGTGAAGAGGCAAAGAACAATGGGCATTGAACACTTTAAGAAAGTTGAATTTGTCAGATCATAGCGAACAGAACGTACAGACAGACTTCTGAAACTTCTTTTTCTCTACACCATCAAATGCAATCTGTGCTAAATATATTGTTGTCTTTCCTTATGTCATAAGCAGTTTATCAATTTTTTGAACATGATAATTTTTTCCATTACTATTCAGTTAATATTTGACTGATTCACCCTTCCATTATAACCAGTTAATAAAAATTGTCATCTGACTTTATCAGGGACAGTCAATTGTTACTTGTGCACAAATTTAGTGGTCAGAAAATTCCATTTAGATTTAGGATCATTTTGAGTATATTTCAGTAAATATAAATTAATACACATATGACTGTATTAACTAAGCGGTTAAATTACACATGCACATATAAATTTCTTATGTAATAATGGCTGAATATAAGTTACTACCTACTAGAGAGTAGATCTGTGTCATATGTCCTCTACATACATCTTAATTTTTTCTATCAGTTATCCATTGTCATGATAATGTTGAATATCAAAGCACCCTAAACTGAGTGGCTGAAAACAACTGATTAGACTTTTTGCTCATGAGTCTATGGACAACTTCAAATTTTCTTCTGCTCTCATTTGAGCTCACTCCTTTATTAGGAGTCAGGTGGGGTCAGGTAAGTGTCTCTGTTAAACTTGGTCAGGCTTTCTCACCTGGCCTGAGGCCAGTTGGGTATCAGCTGGTCATGTATTTTCTTAACTTTGCTAGTCATAGTCTTTCATTATGCAGAAGACTAGCTCAGGCTTTTTCACATGGTGAAAGCAAGTGTCTGAGAGAGAAAGTAAATGAAATCATGCAAGGCTTTTTGAAGCCTGTCCCAGGAACTGTCCATTGTCACTTCTACTAAATTCCATTGGCCAAAACAATTCACAAAACCTACTCGGATTCAATTGACCAGGAATAGACTCCACCTCTTGACAGGAGAAGCAGAAAAGTCACATTGTAAAAGCACAGATTAAGAGAGGAGTAGAGGATTAGGGCACATTTTGTAATCAATCATACTGATCCCTCTTTTCTTACCCGGCCCAAATTACCTTCATTTAAAAGTGGTCATCCTTGCCTTATTTTGATTATCTAAGAAAAAGATTTTAACATTTCATCATTGAGGAAAATTGTTGATATAGATTTTTTAAAACAAACTATCACATTAAGGAAGTTTCTTTTTATTTCTAATTTGCTAAGGGTTTTTGTTATAAACAGATATGGAATTTTATCAGATAAATTTTTTATCCACACCTATTTCATTGATCATGCGATTTTTTTCTTTATGTTGCAATACACTGTGAGAATTTTTGAATGTAAAATGACTTTCACCTTTTGCATTAGTTTTTTATGTCTTCCACCGTTCAGTAGCTTAAACAATACAAACTTATTATCTTATAATTCTAGAGGTCAGAAATCCAGTACAGATCTGAGAGCTAAAATGAAAGTGTTGGCAGGGCTGTATTCCTTTCTGAATGCTCTAAGAGAAGATCTGTTTTCTTCTTATTCTGACTGTTGGCAGATTTCAGTTCCTTATGGTTATGAGACTGACTCCTGTTTTTTTTGGAGATTCTCTGTTGATGGCTGGTCCCAGCTTCTAAAGCCTGCAAGCATTCTTTTGACTCCAAGCCCCTTTCCTCTATTTTCAAAGCCATTAATGGTAAGTGGAGTTTTTCTCAAATCGCAACTCTCTGACCTATCCAGGAGAGGTCATATATAAATTCACACACACACACACACACACACACACACACACACACACACACACACACACACACACACACACACACACACACACACACACAAACCAGGGGTGGGGTGGGGAAGAAGATATAATAACCACAATTACTTGAAGTTGATACGACAAGCAAACAGAAAGGACACTGTTGGGGGGGGAGGGGGGGAGGGAGAAGGGAGGGAGGTTTTGGTGATGGGGAGCAATAATCAGCCACAATGTATATCGACAAAATAAAATTTAAAAAAAAGAAAATAAAAAAAAAGAAAAAAGAAATAAATAAAAATAAAGATCCATGTGATTAGATTGGGCATCACCCAGATAATCTAGGATAATCTCCTCATCTCAAAATTCCTAACCAAGCTCGTATCTGCAAAGTCTTTTTTTACCATGTAACAAAATATCTTCACAGGTTCTGAGGAAAGGGTGTGATCATCTTTGGGGGGCCATTTTTCTGCCTACCACATCTTCCCAGAACCAACTCTTAACACATTCATCATTTTGCTAATATATTTTGTTTGCATCTTTGCTGTATGAGAGAAATTAGTGTAACTTTTCTTTCCTTTTAAAACAGCTTTATGAAGGTATAATTGATATACAAAGAAATGTACAAATTTAATATGCATAATATGACAAGTTTGAACATATGCATATACCCATGAAACCATCACCACAATCAAGGTAAAAAACAAATTCATTACTTCCAAAAGTTTCCTTCTATCCCTTTGTGGTGGTGGTGGTTGTTGCTGTTTTTTTTTTTTTTTTTTGTGGGAGACTTAACAGGAAATCTACCCTCAACAAATTTTTAAGTGTATAGTACAGTATTATTAACTATAGGTATTATGTTGCATAGTAAATTGTTAAAGTTTATTCATCTTGCATAACAGAAACATTATATCCCTTGAACCAAAACTCCTCATTTCCTCCTCTCCACAGTCCCTGATAACCACCATTCAACTCTCTGCTTTTATGAATTTGACTATTTTAGATGCCTCATATGAGTGAGATCATACAGTATTTGTTCATTGTAAAAGCCAAGATAAGGGAACAACCTGAATGTTAACTGATATGTGATTGAATAAAGAAAATGTGGCATATACTTATAATGAAATACTATTCAACCTTTAAAAATTAGAAAATCCTGCCATATGCAACACCATGGGTGAACCTGGAGAACATTAAGGTGAGTGAAATAAGCTATCACAGAAGAACAAATGGTTCATGCTCTTCTTTCCTCTTTTTGAATATAGGCATTTGTCAGCAAAAACTACTCTCTCAGTATTGCTTTTGTAATATCCCATAAGTTTTATTATGTTGTGTTTTCACATAATTTATTTCAAGATATTTTATAATTCCCTTTTGATTTCTTATTTGATTCATTGGTTATTTAGAAATGTGTTGTTTTGTTTCCATGAATTTGTGACTTTTCCACTTTTTTCCTTTATTGACTTTGTTTAATACCATTGTGGTCAGAAAAGATACTTGACATGATTTCAAATGTGACCTAAGACATGATCTGTCCTGGACAATGTTCTGTGTGCATTTGAGAAAAATGTATTTTTTGCTGCCTAGTGAAATGTTCTGAATAAGTTTGTTATGTTGATTTGGTCTATAGTGCTGTTTAAATCCACTATTTACTTATTGATTTTCTTTCTGGATGTTCTATCCATTACTGAAAATGGAGTATAGAACTCTCCTACTATTACTGTATTGCTGTCTATATTTCCCTTTTGATATGTCAATGTTTGCTTCATGTATTTAAGTGCTCTGATGCTGGGTGCATATATATTTATAATTGTTATCTCTTCCTGATGAATTGATACTTTTATCAATATTAAATGTCTTTCTTTGTCTCTTGTGACCATTTTTGACTTAAAGTCTATTTTGTTTGATATAATTATAGCCACACTGGATTTCTTTTGTTTACTATTTCAATGGAATATTTTTCTTTCCATTCCTTCACTTTTAGCCAATGTGCATCCTTAAATGTAAAGTGAGTCTCTTGTAAATAGCACACACAGACATGACCTGACTAATGATGATTTGACTTACGTGTTTTTTACTTTATGATGGTTTCATATGAAGTAACCCCCATTATAAGTTGAGGAGCATCTGTAGTTGAGTCTTAGTGCTTTTTGTTTGTTTGTTTGTTTTAATCCAGTCAGCCACTCTATGTCTTTTGACTGGGGAGTTTAATCCACTTAGGTTAAAACAATTATTAATAGAAAAGAACTTACCGTTTCCATTTTGTTATTGGTATTTAGTCTATCTTGTAGTTCTTTTGTTCTTCTTTTCCTCTCTTGATGTCTTCCTTTGTGCTTATCTACTTATTATAGTAATATGTTTGACTTATTCTCTTTTTCTTTTATAAATCTTCTATAGGTATTATGTTTGTGATTACTATGAGGTTTATGTAAAACCTCTTATGGTTATAACAATCTATTTTAAGATGATAATAACTAAACTTCAATCACATATGAATACCCATCAGTTTTACTTTTCTATCCTCCCACAATTTTTTATTGATATCATTATTTACATATTCTATAATTGTGTATCCATTTACAAATTTTTGTAGTTATAGCATTCCTAATTTTTTGTATTATAATTTTTATACTAAAATTGATAGTGATTTACACACTATTATATTATTACAATATACTGTTTGTGTCTATATATTTGCCTTAACCAGCAAGTTTTATACTATTGTATGCTTTTGTGGTGTTTAACCTTCTTTCATTTCGGTGTGAAGAACTCCCTTTAAAATTTCTTATAAAGCATGCCTAGAAGTGATGGACTCCCTCATCTTTTGTTTGTTTGGGAAAGCATTTTCCCTTCATTTTTATAGGATAACTTTGCTAAATATAATATTCTTATTTGGTAGTTATGGCAGTTTTTTTTTTTTCTTTTAGCACTTTTTATATATAGTCCCACTACCTTCTGGGTTGCCAGGTTTTTGCTGAGGATTCTGATGACTGCCTTGTGGTACTCCCTTGTACATAATAAGTAACTATTCTCATGTACTTTCAAAATTCTTTATCTTTTCCTTATGAAAATTTTATTATAATGTGTTGGAGATTCATGAATCTGGATGTGTATGTCATTCCCCAGATTTGAGAAGTTTTCAGCCATTTTCTTTTTAAATAGCTTTCTGCTTCTTTTTCTCATTCTTCCTTTTGAACTTCCATAATGCATATGTTGGTTCACTCAATGGTGTGCCATTATAGTCCTTTGGGCTTTCTTCATTCTTGTTCCTTTTTGTTCCTCTGTCTTGTCTCTGAGTTCACTGATTCTTTCTTCTGCTTAATCAAGTATACTACCAAAGCTTTCTATTTAATGTTTTCATTCAGTTATTGTATTTTTCAAATCCAGAATTTGTTTTCTTCTTTTTTGTGTGTTTTTGTTGTTGATATTTTCATTTAGTTTATGTATTTTTTAAAAAAATATAGAGTTGTCCATCTGTGTTCTCTTATAACTCACTGAGCTTTTTATTTTTATTTTTATTTTTTTTACAAATTATTTAAAATTCTTTGTCAGGCAATTTATAGACATCCATTTCTCTAGGGTCAGTTACAGGAGATTTATTTTTTTTTACTTGGTTATGCAATATTTTTCTAGTTCTTCATGTTACTTGTAGCTTTGCAGTGTAATATGCACATTTAAAAAATAAGCCACCTCTCCAAAAGACCTCCACAAATCAGAAGTTCCCTGGTGGTCTAGTGGTTAGGATTCGGCGCTCTCACAAATCAGCCTGGCTAGAGATTCTAGCATTCTCTCAATTTTTTTTTATGGATGTTCATGCTCCATTCCCTCTCCTTCCTAGTCGAGTATAGGTTTCAGAGTTGTGCATCCTCTCCCAGTCTTGCAGAGCTATGAATGCTGTAATGAAACACATACCTCTTTCCTTTGTTCTTAGCTGCCACCAGATGTTTAAATTATGCCAGTTCCCTCAAAGCTGCAGGGGAGATAGGCTAGAAAGAGGTCTCTTGGGTAGTGTCCTTAAATTCCAAGGACATTGAATGTGCACTCTACTCTGTCTTTCTTTCTCCCTGGTGAAGGAGTTGTGGGCTAAAATGCTTTCTCTCAGATCCGAGCTATTCCACCTTGGGGAAGAGGCTGATATGGGCAAAGTAAAATTGTTCTTCTTTCTTTTTTTAAGATGATGCTTTTTGGATTTGTGCTCCTCTGGGGTACTGCAACTTCTTAACTGGATTCTAGACTTTATGTAAAGGTACTTTTGCTCTGTACATTGGTGTTAAATTGATCAGTATTTTTATGGAAAGAAGAGAGCTGGGGCTTTCTATTTGGCCATCTTAATGACATCAATCCCTGACTTTTCTTTCTTGTAATGTTTTTGCCTGGTTAGTTATCAAAGCTAAGCAGATCTCATAAACACTTTGGGTAGGAGTCTATTTTCCTATGCTCTGGAAAAATTTTTATAAAATGGATATTTTTTTTCTTTAAATATTAATGGGAATTTATAAGCAAAATCTTCTGGGTTTGTATTCCTACTGACAGTTTTTAAATATATATGTAATTTAACTAAAAAAATCTCTATTCAAAATTTTTATTTAGTTTTTTGTCAGTTTTTAAAAATTGTGCTATTTGGGAGACAATCTGAATATTAAAATTAATTGATAGTAATTTTACAAATAATTTTCTTATTTTCATAAGAGGTTTGGTAGTATCTTGTTTATTGTTCTTGATATTTGTTATTTATGTTTAGCTTATTTCTCTTTAATTTTGTCAAATAATTTTAATTATTTAAGTCATTTATAAAACATTAACTTTTTATTTGTTGATCCTCTTGATTATATATTTGTTTTCTATTTCATTATTTTTATTCTTATATTGATTATTTAAATTTTGGGGGTTTCAATTTCCTGTTCTTACTTCGCTCGTAACATCCACATACAGATTGCTGTTTTTTGTTCTTTTTTAAATCATTTTGGATAATATATTGCATTAATTAAATTCTCTGAAATACTTTAAACTTGCCTATGGCCCAGCATATGGTTAATTTTGCTAATTTTCGCATTGTGGTTAAAAAATATTATAGTATTATGCTGTTTTAGAGTGTGGTGTTCAGCAAACTCCAGTCAAGTTTGTTATTCATGCTGTTAAATTCTTCTAACTACTTACTGATTTTTGGTATTGCTCTTCTATCAACTACTGATAAATATGTGTCAAAGCTTTTTGTTCTGATTATAAATTGTGCATTTCCACTTTTATTTCTGTCAATTTTTCCTTATATAATTTCATATTACCTAAGTTAAGATTAACTTCCTGTGTGATTGATACTTTTATCATTAGATATGTTCTCTTTAACTCTACTAATGCTTTTGCCTTAAAGTGTAATATTACTGTAGGTAGATCAGCTTTCATTGGGCTTAAGTTTGTGTAGTATTTCATATGTATTCCTTCATTAATAACATTTTTCTATCCTTATAAAAAGCTGTATCTCTTTCAAATGGTGAATAGCATTTATTTATATTTAAATTAGAATATTGTATTCATTAGTATTTAGTGTAATAATAAAAATGTTTTATGTATATAATCAATTGTTTTATATATTTATTCCACTTATTTAATCTCTTTATTCTTGAAGTTTTAAATTATATTTTTAGAATTTAGTTCTTTTGATTTTAGTTTTTTGCCTCTATGTTCTTTTAGTATTATTTGAATAGTTTCATTAGAGATTATAATATCCGTTTTTGACTATAAAAGTGTATTGTAAATTAGTAATTTTATCTTTTCTTTTGCTCCATTTAACCTCTTCTGCTTTGAGTTGTCACGTGCAGTTAAAAAAAATTAATGAACTTGTAATCCTGCAATACATTGCTTTTAATACTAGTTCTTTCTATTTGAACTTTTCACTTCTTTTTTCTTTCTTTCTTTTTTTCAAACTCCTTTATTTTTGTGCTTTCTTTGCTATTAATTTTCTTCTGTTGGTGGCAACATGCTGTCACTTCCTTTGATTGCCTGAAAATATATTTATTTTTATTATTCAAAGGTTTTTCCGCTGGATATAACAATCTAGATTGGCAGTTATTTGTTTTAAGTAATTTTATTTTTTAAAATCATTTTGAAGATTTCATGCATTCTAGAGTGGCTGTTATTTTTTAAAAAATCACTTTGAAGATGTCATTCCTTTGTCTTCTACATTTCACTTGCTTTTTGCTTTATCTTTCTTTTGTGTGTGAGTGAAGTTTTTAGTAATATCATTTATTTTTGATAGCAATAATCACATTCCCCACCACTTGGGTTCTTTTTAGATTTTCTTTTTGTCTTTGGTTTTCAGCAGTTTTACTGTGATGCAGCAAAATGAAAGTATAATTTCTTTATTAAATTAAAAAAGAACGTATTCTTCTTGGAGTTTGTAGCACTTCTTAAATATTTGTCTCAGTACTTTTTAAAAGTATTGCTTCTGCCTAATTGTCTGTCTTTTGTGTAATTGAGAATAGATTTATGTATTCATTTTACTTTTTTCTTTTTATTCTCTTTTCTCTTAATTTATTGACTATAGATCTTTTTATTCTTTCTTTCTTTTTTTTTTTTAAGTCTATAGCTGAAAACATCAATATCTGCTTCTTCCCCAGGTCAGCTTATATATTTTAAAATTTATTTTCATTATTTTTTAAAAGATAATTTATTATACATATATGTAGGATACAAAGTTGACTTTCAATAGTTGTACTCAATGTGTGTTGGCCAGATCAGGATACTTAGCTTATTCGTCATTACAATACATAATCATTCTTTGTGTCCATTAACTAATTTCTCATTAACTCCCCTCCCTCTCTCCCTTCCTTACCCTTTTCTGTCTCTAGTAACTGCAGTTCTTTTCTCTCCTTCTAAAAGTTCAATGTACTATTGTGATTGTTGTTTCTTTCTTTCTCTCTGTCTCTCTTTATTGTTTACTTGTTTATTTATGGATTCAACTCCCACTTATGAGTGAGGACATGCAGTGTTTCTCTTTCTGAACTTGGTTTGTTTCACTTAGCATAATTTTCTCTGGGTTCATCCATGTGTTGCAAATGGCAGAATTTCATTCCTTTTTATGGCTTAGTAGTACTCCATTGTGTATAAATACCACATTTTCCTTATCCAGTTATACATCAGTAGGCATTGAGGTTGGTTCCATAGCCTGACTGTTGTAAACAGAGCTGTGATAAGCATGGGAATGCAGGTATCACTTTGACATGATGAGTCTTCCTGCTTGATATATATACTGGATATATATACCCAGTAGTGGGATTGCTGCACTACTGATTGGACTGTAAATTAGTACACTCATTTGGAGACCAGTATGGAGGTTCCTCAAACCACACAGATAGAACTGCTATATTGTTTGTTTTTATTGAATGTTATAAGTTAAGTCTCAGCTTGTTGCACTCTGAGTCATTTTGATTCAAATCTGCATATCATTTAAGAAAACTATAGAACTATATACGTTCTGAATATTATTAGATTGCTCTGTCTTCAGGAAAGAAGCAGCTAAAGTTAATCAGTGCACATAAGAGATTCTAAGGTAGTTTTAAATTTACTTAACAAGGATTTGCTTGGCCTTAATTAATGTGGATATATGGACAGGTTCATAAGTTCTGTTAGCCCACTGGAATTATGTGCAAATTATTTCATGTGTATTTGCTTTTGAGTACATGAGCCCTTGGAGAAAAAGTTAACTTCCACTAGGTGCACTAAAGATTTGTCTATGGAAAAAGTTTTTGAACAATCTCAATGTTGTTTATTACCCAGTTTTAGCATGAAGGTTTTCAATACAGACTTGAATATGTAATGAAAAGAATAAAAATTGGTTACTTTCTTCAGAATTCTTTTTCTAAACAAATTTATTTTACTTGCTTTGTACGTATAACCGGCTTACATGCTGATTACTGGAAATTCTTATGTCAGAAAAAAATGGGTTAATGCTCAAATCAGAACAAATTATGTGATCTGAGAAAAATGATCAGATAGAAAGGGAAAACTGTGGAAAGCATTACTAACATCGCTTGTTTTTGCCTATGAAATATTTTCAGATAAGCATCATATTATTTGACTATGTTTGATTGATTTACCCTTCTTCTGTTATTTCTTCTTTTAAGCACTAGAAAATATTCTGGCTTATTACAAAGAGTTTTTTGGACTAATATCCTATCACCTTAATAGAGGAAACATTCAAATTAGTAAACTTACTAAAATCTAGTTTGATGCAAACACATCCAAATTTATAAATTTTAATTTTTATCTCAATTTCCTTTGCATGATGCCAATGGCAAAGCTAAAAAATAAAAATGCTGAAATGAAATCAGTGAAAAATAGGATGTCTTACGTAGTTATGTTTTTTTTTAGATAAAGATGGATGAGACATAAAAAGGAGAATAACAAAAGTAAATAATTGTTAAATTAAACTTTCATGATACAATTACTTACTTTTATAAATAAAAAAGGTAATTTAAAATTAGTATGATATTCAAATGTTCTTTAAATGAAATTATACATAATATTTTCTTAAGATTGTTATATGGCAGATGTCATATATTAAATCATCATATTGATAGCTTGCATCTCTTGGAAGCTTATATTCCTTTAAAAAGAAAAATATTTTCTGTCTATTTTAAAAATACTTTGTCCCTTTGATAATTTCCCACACTCTAAACTGAGGCAGAGGTTTAAACATTTGTATTAATATCTATCTGATTCAGAATGATAAACGTATTCACAGTGTACATGTTTTATTAACCTCTAGGAGCAAAGGATAATGTATTCATGTTTTATTAACCTTTAGGAACAAAGAATAAGGATCTTAAACCTGGCAAAATGAGGCAAGCTAAGTGGCCACGGATATTTTATTTTAACCTGTTGCTCTCTTGGTTCTCTTATAATTCTTAATTTGAATATAAAAAGCCCATAATTACATAATACAGATGTTAAATTTTAAATCCTGTCTTTTAACTAAAAAAATAATTCTTGGAGAATAATGTTTTCTTTATTTTGTAGACATGAAGATTTTTTTTCTCCCAAGTAGATGTAGCAACCAGGAAACAAACATATATAATCGCCCTGAAATTATAAACTAAATACAGAATCTTTTATTTTTCAATATTCAAGCTCAAAGAATATCTGCTTTTACCTCTAGAACAACAGGTAATAAAACAGAGATACTCACTGACAATATAGTAATTTCATGTATGTTTTTTCTCTCTGCAATGGGGAGGTGGGACTTAGATGGAAGAAATAATTTTTTCAACCGACAAGACATAAGCACTTAACCAGCTTTTTTCCATGTCTTTTCTTGAGATCTAGTTAGAAAGATACTTTTCTGAGCTGTTAAATTCCATGTGGCTGACGAGGTAACAAATAGAAAAGACAGAAGCCGAGGGCCACAGGGGTTTGTGGTTGTCAGCACGGTGATAAGCTAGTGCTTTATCATCAGAACCTAAGGAATACTTAAATGATACTGGCTGCAGTTGTGGTCATAATTTATTGGCCTCAAGTGACTGTGTGTGTGTGTGTGTGTGTGTGTGTGTGTGTGTGTGTGTGTGTGTGTGTGTGTGTGTGTGTGTGTGTGTGTGTGTGTGTGTGTGTGTGTGTGTGTGTGTGTGTGTGTGTGTGCGCGCGCGCGCGCGCGTGCCTTCCTTTCCTAATCTCAGTTTCTGTTTTGCTAGAGTCTGCATTATAAAACTTTTGTGATCCTCCTGCACAGACTATTTCTCTAACATCAAAATAATCAGAAAGAACACATGGCAAGAAATATAAGAAAGAAAAATACTGCAAAAATAAAAGCTTGTAAGTTAGTACAAATAAAATGCTTCTAATAAGTCTGTGGAAAAAGACTGCTGAAATAAAAGGTTTGAGTTTAAAAAATCTTAAGCAGAGCTACAGAAGTGATTTTTTCAAATAACAATTCACTCAAGTCGCAACATGAATGTATTAAAAGAGGTCATCTGAAAATGTCTTATTTATTTCTAAAGTGCATTCTCTAAGATAAATTCATTTTGAAATCCATATATAGTAGGTTAGGAAAAGTTTAAAAGAATTACATTGTTTTAAAACAAGTTTTTTTAAAATCTTTTTTAACCCCCTATGACAACACCAGCTTGAAAGAGCTCATTATTTTAACTGAGAGCCATGTCTTTTGCCTCATGTCCTGAAGCTGCCAGTGAAAAAGGAAATTTCTGAAAAACAACAATGAAGGAAACACGAATGAAATATTTTTTCTATGAATAGAGTTTTCTATAATGACTTAGCTCCAGAGTATTTTTTCCTATCCAAAACTCAATGAGGAAACCTAAAGTCATGACTTTTATCTCGTCCTTTTTAATTTATGCCACACAGCATATTATTTCAACAAAATAGAAGCAGATTTGCTGATCTCAGTGAAAACATATTAAAATATGGGGCTAATTGCAGGGTATACTTGTATGTATTGTGTAAGAAATTGAACAGTCATACTATTCCAGAATGGCCATTCTTTGACAGTTTCTTATTCTATGACACAGAGATGAAAAGTCAAAAGTGATAGGTCAGATTTCCCAAGTGATAGATGCTGAGATGGAAATTTGCAGGTAGGTGGTTGTTGGAGACGTGCTCTCAAAAACACAACCTGTAACAATTAGCTCATTTCTTCTCAATGAGTCCTGCCACTTAGTTTCTATTATTTTGGGATCCTGTCATCACTAATGCTAACAAGGAGCCCAGTTCTGTAACAGCATCACCCACCAAAAACCCTGGCCAACACAGAAAAGCCAACATTGAGCTTTACAATAATGCTGTTGCCCCCCTCACTAGCCCATTTTTGTCACATTGGAAACAAGAGATTCCTCTGGGTCCCCTTCTGGATCATAGTCAGCTAGTGGTTTTTTCGGCCTTATGTAGTCATTGGCTTTGGATTGCCCTCAAGGAGGGTGGCAACCCTGGGAAAGAGCAGTACTTGAGGAGGGACTCCCGTGTGAGCTTTCTGCAAGAACATTTCCATCTGGAAGCTGGGGTAATCAGTACTTAGTTTCAAAAAGTGGGGTTTGGGTGAACGACCATGTTATCATTGACACAAATTTTGAACTTACCTCTTCAGGGACATCTATGTAAGATCACATCCATTGTACGTGAGTGTGTGCATTGTGAGCATGGTGCAGTGGCTGTGTTTGTGTGTGTGCACACACGTGCACAATGAAGAGGAGAAAATTGAGGGTCATTTTTGTTGTTGACCATTTTCCAGGGTGTTTTTGATGTTTACAGATGACTTTTTAGTGTATGGATTTCAGGAGGGGACATAACTTATCCTATGTTTGGTTTTTTCTACTACCTAGACATTTGTTGAACACAACTAAATGTCTGAAAAATGCTTGTCTGGTTGTCTAAGTAAATAGCAACACAGGGTTATCATTTGGCACATTATTGAAACTGCAATGGGCCCTTTTTTTCCTATTGATTTTCTTTCCTTCCTTCCTTCCTTTATCCAATTTCCTTTAATAAACCTACCTATCTGTCATTCTATCGATCTCCCTAAGGTCAAGGAAAAAAAAAAAAAGACATGCGTGACTAAGAAACTGTTGCAAATTGGCAGAGACTACAGAACATGACAACTGAATATGATATGGTGTCCTGATTGACTCCTGTAACAGAAAAAGGACATTAGTGAAAAAACTGGTAACATCCAGACACATCTGTAATTTAGTTCCTGGTAATATAATGTTACTTTCTTAGTTGCCAAATCTACCACAGTTATGTAAAATGGTAACATTAGGGAAGCACTAACATGAGAAACCCTTTATATTTTATGACTTTTAGGGTGACTTGGCTAAAGAGGTAAACAAGGAGATATTCATAAATTACTTTTTTTCTCCAAAGTAATTGACATGAGCCAGTCAGGGTTTAATCAGAGAAGCAGGACTAACAGGAGATCGAGAGATGATAGATGGGTAGGTTCATTCTAGGAAACTGGATAAAGCAATCTGGAGAGGTGGCTAAGCAGTCTCTGCTAGGTGGTCTTCACCCAGAAGGTTGGAACGCAGGCCCTCAATCTGTTAGAATGACAGTATCACGAGCAAGCTGGAACCTCATGAGCACAAGCAGAGAACCCCACAATTGCGAGCAAGAATCCAGAGTGAGGTAGAATTCCAGGAGGACAAACTGTAACACATGTCAGTATTCTTCCCTCTCCTTCACGTAGTTGAACATAGGTGCTTCTAGTCCAGCAGTCAGAAAAACGTTAAGAAAGATAGAGGGGAAAGGGAGAGAGAATTGCAAGGCTAGCTGTTGCCTTAAGCCAATGAAGTGACTCAGTAGCCCAGCAACAGGGTGTTTGTGCTCTGGAATGGTGGCTGCCTCCTTTCTGGTTGCTTCCTTGACAAGATTATTAGGCTTTAGCCAATGCACTGTTTTCTTGAATTCTGAACTCTGTGTTGGCTCACTGGAACCTCGTTTTATATAGCAAATGCTCAGCTTTCTTAATATGCTGCATTTGTATCTAAATATATGCATAATTTTCTAGCTTTAGTCTCAAAAAATAAGATAATGTAAGTCAGTTAATTACTCTAGCACATTTGTATTTTGCTTTTTATTAGATGGAATGAAGATGTTAATAGAGCCTTTGATATTCCTCCTCATTTCATTAAGTAGGAAATGTATATTTATAAACATAAATATCAAACATAATGTGTTGAATATTTATGCAACGCCTGCTGCCAAAGTCCATATATGTATATCCATGGATTTTGAGAAAATTTTCTGCAGTGATGGATTTATTCATCTAACACAAGAACTCTCTCTGTATTACTAACCTTTTAGTTCTGAATAGCTTTCAGCTATTAAGCATGAGAAATTAACTCTCAGATGAATTTTGAACAAAAAGAAATGCTGGTAGTTCTTAAGATATATTGTGAAATGCTGTGATGATATACCATCAAATTTATTCCAAAGTATATTTTTAAAATTGCCAGTGCAAATCTAAGCATGCTTGCTTGCTTTCTTTTCAATCATGAAACTTGCCCCAGGTTGCCAAAAATGCACGCATCAGCATTTCTTAGTGAAGGCAGCTTAGTGCTGTCAGCCATCTTATCTCCCCTGTTGTATGGGTGATGATTTTTATCAGTGAATACAAACATTAAAATATCCCACCTTAGTTACATGGAAGGTCTCTAGCTGCTTCTCTGATATTTGGAGACTATCTGCTAAAAAAACGAGGCACACATGCAGAAGAGAACATATTCACAAATTATACATATTGCAAAGTAACACAATTATGATAAATGATATCTAATGAAATAATGAAGGGATAAAAACCAACTAAAGGAAAAAATAATAAAAAGAGAGTGATACTTTAGTAATCTTACAAATATCAGATGAGATCTAGGGAGCTTAATCCACAATACCTACCTGTTATTTCTTAAATCAGGTTATTTTCCAGAAGTACATCATTAATTCATGTTACAGTAAGAGCCTTTGCATACATTGAGTTCTTCAACCTACATAAAAACCTCAAGATATTTTATTGTGATCTTTATAAAAAGAACCGGAAGACATCATTTTAGTCATAAAATGACAAAGAGAAGAATGGCAGCTATAATAGTTATGAAATCCTAAAACTTATAGTATACAAATAGGTTTTAGCTTTGCTTTTTAAGCAAAGAAAACTTCACACAGAAGTTTTCATGAATAACCTAACAATGCTATATTGCAGCAGAAAGTTATTTTTACATTGTCAGTTAAAAGAAAAAGACCTGAATGAAAATCTGGAATTTAAAAAAAAATATATTATATGAACCTATATCCATGCATACATTATAGTCGATGGATGTTTATTAAGCATAAATGATGTATTGCAACTGCTTTAAAAGCAGGGATTACTTGTCTGTTGGCCATTTGTATATCTTCCTTAGAGAAATGCCTACTTAGCTCTTTTGCCCATTTTTTAATTGGGTTGCTTGTTTTCTTCTTGTAAAGTTGTTTGAGTTCCTTATATATTCTGGATATTAATCCTTTGTCAGATGTATATTTTGCAAATATTTTCTCCCACTCTGTTGGTTGTCTTTTAACTCTGTTAATTGTTTCTTTTGCTGTGCAGAAGCTCTTTAGTTTGATATAATCCCATTTGTTTATTTTTCCTTTGGTTGCCCGTGCTTTTGGGGTCGTATTCATGAAGTCTGTGTCCAGTCCTATTTCCTGAAGTGTTTCTCCTATGTTTTCTTTAAGAAGTTTTATTGTTTCAGGGTGTATATTTAAATCCTTAATCCATTTTGAGTTGATTTTAGACATATGAAAAAATGCTCAACATCACTCAGCATCCGGGAAATGCAAATCAAAACCACACTGAGATACCATCTAACCCCAGTTAGGATGGCTAAAATCCAAAAGACTCTGAACGATAAATGCTGGCGAGGTTGCGGAGAAAAAGGAACTCTCATACATTGTTGGTGGGACTGCAAAATGGTGCAGCCTCTATGGAGAATAGTATGGAGGTTCCTCAAACAATTGCAGATAGATCTACCATATGACCCAGCTATCCCACTGCTGGGAATATACCCAGAGGAATGGAAATCATCAAGTCAAAGGTATAACTGTTCCCCAATGTTCATCGCAGCACTCTTTACAATAGCCAAGAGTTGGAACCAGCCCAAATGCCCATCATCAGATGAGTGGATGCGGAAAATGTGGTACGTCTACACAATGGAATACTACTCAGCTATAAAAACGAATGAAATACTGCCATTTGCAACAACATGGATGGACCTTGAGAGAATTATATTAAGTGAAACAAGTCAGGCACAGAAAGAGAAATACCACATGTTCTCACTTATTGGTGGGAGCTAAAAATTAATATATAAATTCACACACACACACACACACACACACACACACACACACACACACAAAACCGGGGGGGGGAGAAGATATAACAACCACAATTACTTGAAGTTGATACGACAAGCAAACAGAAAGGACATTGTTGGGGGGGAGGGGGGAGGGAGAAGGGAGGGAGGTTTTGGTGATGGGGAGCAATAATCAGCCACAATGTATATCGACAAAATAAAATTTTTTTTAAAAAAAGCAGGGATTACAAAGATGAACAACGCTCCTTTTGGCTTTTATGGACCCAGAGAATAGTGGAAGGTCACATGTTAATAGCTAATTATGAACTTGATTTTAATGTTCTCTCTTAAACTCAGGAGTGAGTGCATGGGTGATTCTACCATTATTTGTTAAACCACACATATACGTCACACACACACACACACACACGAAACACTAACACACACACACTTATATACTATTTTGTATGTACGATTGTTTTGCAAGAGCCACCAGGTAAATTGGGGTTCCAGTCCCAAAGTGGCTAGCAACCCTGCCTAACAGACAATGAAGGGGAGCTAGGGGGTGGGTGCCTACAGTGTGCTTTCACTGCATACTTCTTTTACCTGGTGGATGGCCTAATGCCTAGTTGTCTGACCCCACCCAGGGGATCCTCACATGGGAAACTTGTTTATACTGGTAGAAGCTCTCGTGGTTCTTGTCTGACCAGTATCCAATTTCTGCTTGCCTGACCATCACTCTGGCCCTGAGAACTTGACCCCTGCATCCCAGGGAAAACTGGCCAGGGGTAGCCCCTGGCTCTTCAGATGAAATGCACAAATCCAATACATCACCAATAAGAAACAAGCTCAAAGATTCTTACTTACAGACCTGGGCAGGGAGAGTGCAATGAGTAGGGAGGCAGTCCTCCGTCCTCATCCTTGGGTCACTAGAGACAGGAATGTAGAGTCAGGCAGAGAGAGAGTGAGAGAGAAAATATGGCAACTAGCATTATAAATAAGGGGATAGAGTGTGGATCCCTTCAAGTTCTCAAGCAAATGCCTGAATGGTCCCTCTAAAGGAGGTCTTGAAGAAAGCAGGGAGCCCAGTCTGCTAGGCAGGAGAGATGCCTCTAAGTTCTGAACTCTGGCCACTGGCTGGAGCCATTGGCTGTGGTGCAGAACTGGAAACTGTGCCCTGCTTCTATTATGAGAAAGTCAAACTGTTGTTCAAAATGGATGCTGAGGCAACATAAAATTATAAGAATTCATTACAATGATATATTTTATAGTATAAATTAATATTGGAAATAGAGATTCTTCCAGAACAGAGCCATGTTAGCTAAGGAATTCTCCAACTCTAAAATTAAGGAAGAACTGCACATTAAAGAAAACAAACTCCTACAGAATACTGTATTCACATGTATTGTGCCTATTTCTGCTCAACATTCCTGTACAGTAAATTATATATAGCCAAATGACACCCTTAGTTACAATGCATTTATTAATATAATTTCTTAGAACTGTAATTCTTAATAACTAGGTTTGGGCTTAGTCATGCACTAGCTGCCCGAACTTAGGTAACTATTTGAACTGATTCTGTTTTCTCACCTGTGAAGTGTCTGGGTGGTAATAACTATTACACTGCTCCCTACTTCCCTGTCCCCCATCCATCACTGAGCCACACAACTCGTTTTGAACTCAAAGCTTTTTCTCAGAGACTCCCATTGCACCTCCTTTCCCCCGTGTCTAGCTCAAACACTGCCTTCCAGTGAGATGCTTCCAGCCATTATATTTTGAGTCCTAACACAACTGACTGCCACTATCATATTACCATTTTAATTTTTTTTCAGAGCAGTTGGCACAATCTTAAGTTATTTTGTTCTTTCCTTATTTATCCTCTGTCTCTCCTCACTGGCCCCTAAGCTCACTAAGGGTCAGTAACTTGCCTGTTCTGCTCACCATTGACATTACTGGTTCCTAGCCTCTTAATTCTTGGTTCATCTTCTCAAAATAAAATTTTCATTACAGCACTACTTTATTCAAAACAAAATTTTTCATCGAAAAAAATTAAAACTCTCTATTATGCTTTCCAAAATGTAAATCAGAATTTTCGTTCTTTGTCTTTGGCTATGTTGTCTAAAGTTATGCTCTTAAGCAAATTAATCTCTGCTTTGTTTCCCATAGGCCTTTTTTCTGCAATGCCTTAATCTAATTGCTGGAAAGTTCTCCTTGGGGTGAGGACCCTAGGGAGTAAATGGTATCTAGAAATTTCTCCCTCTCAATATAAAAAATTTGCCCCAAAATGAACAAATAAAGTATGAAACTAATGCCATTACTCTTAAGCTTAAAATAATCTAAAGATATTAATATACGAGGAGTGCAAAATCAAAATTTTATAATTACATCTGAAAGCGTGCCCTGATAATCTGGGAGTCTTGGTACTAGCCTCATTCTAAGTATCTTCCATTGTCCTCTGAACTTTCCGTAACCCCCACTTCACGTCAATTTCTATCTACTCTGCAAACTTAAAGCAATGTTGCTTATGGCAATTGTTTTGACAATTTATTTCTCTATAAATATCTTATAGGAATATTCTCCTCTTTTGTATATTCTAAATTGGGTCTGGTACATAAAAAAATGCTCAGTAATTTGGGGTTAATTGGATGAATTCCATGTCACACTGTGGAATGTCAGTTCAATTTTGTAACCTGTTTTTACAAGACAAATACTGATCCCATTAACAGAATTGCTTATGTGGCAATTAGCACCATTAAGATAAATTAAATTAACAGATCAGATGTTTATTTTTGTCTTTAAAAAACTGGCTTTAGTGATTAGAAACTTTTTAGAAAATTAACAACACTCATCAAATTAATACCTATGTTTTCATTCATCCACAGCACACATTTATGTAAAATAAAAGATTAGATAAGTCTAAGTGATACTGAAATTTTTCCTGCTATTAAATTCATTTAAATAAAAGCCTCTATGAATTTATTTCAAATAAAATATTTCCTGAAGAAAAAATAAACTTCTGCTTATATTAGCATGCTATGAGTTTTTATTAATTTATTTGCTAATTTCATTTGATCAGTAAAGACTGGGATTAAACTAATATAAAATACAAATAAATTTTATCAAGTTGAATGTTAATACTACATTTTGCTTAAATAAAAAAGTAAAATGAAGATATTCACCAGGAATTTTTTTACCATAAATAAAGGACAAAGTTTATTCTGAATTGTTAATGGAGATCCAGAGCTTCTATCATAAAAGTCATAAATAACCGAAGAAAAATTTTCTCCCATTATAGTTTTCAGAAATGCTATGCTGGAACTTCTATCGCCTGCTAATTAACATTTTGAACAGTTTTTCTAATATTTTGGTTAATTTTGTAAATAAGAGTAAATCTAAATTTGCCTAACATTTAGTGATTAAAAAGCTAATCCTATTCAATTGAAAATATATATTTTATACCAAATTCAAAATAGATTTTTCTCCCAATTTCAGTTCTGACCTTAGTTCAAAAATTTCTCTTGGAAAGGTGAATAAGACTGTGTTCCTTCACTACCTGGCTTTTCCCTTTGTTTTTGCCCATGAACTTTTGCATCTTCTGGGGAGGATTTGAACCAGAGGAAAAGGGGCAAACATCAATTTGTGTGCTATTTCTACTATTTTCCTGTCTTAGATAATGTGGCCTGGAGGTCATGCTCCATTTTATGAAAAGCATACAACTATTAGTGCTTTCATGGGCTGCACTTACTTATGTCACACTCAGGAGCACAGCAATGCCTGGTTTCCTGCCACCTACCATTGATAATTCATACTTCAGCTAATTTTCTAAGATCTTCCTTCATGCTGTGACTGTCCTCAGTGGCCCATTTTATAATAGGCAAACTCTTAGGCAGATGTAACGTGTTTCTGGTGTTGCTATCAGGTTTAGGCTGATTTTATGTGATGAATTAGGGCATATTTTCTCTTGTTTTATTCTATTCTCTGGAAGATTTTGTGAAAAGTTGAGTAGAGCTCTTGGAAGTCTGGTAGAACGCACTTTGAAAAAATCCATATTTTATGTGTACTTTAATTCTGTGAGGTTGTCTTAGTTTATTATTATTACTATTTTGTTTTTCTTTTTGAAGATAAAACTGATCATTCGATCATCTTGAAGTGCAGTTTTCCTGAATAAATTTTAAGTACTTAATTCAAAACGCTTTTGTATGTGTGCAGAAACTTCTGAGGCCTGTGTTCCTGTATTCCTGAGAATATTTTCATCATAATCTGATATTTAAGTAACAGTTTCACTGGTTATAAAATTCTAGTTTCACATATCTTTTTCTCCCGTACTTTAAAATTACTATTTGTTTGTCTTCTTCAACTCAATATTACTGTGGAAAAATACATTACCTTCTATGTACATCTGTTCTTTCTCTCTGAAAGTTTTTAGATTTTTCTCTTTCTGTTTGACATTCTCAAATTTTAACAGGAATTGCTGGTGAGCTCTTTATTACTGCTCTTGTTAGTTATGGACATGATCAGTCTTACTTGATATGCCTGAGAAATTTATCTCTATTATTTCTTTTTAATATTTCTCCCTTTCATTTGCATTTTTCTTCATTTCTGGGAATGCTTCCCTCTTTCTCATGTTTCTCTGTTTCTGATGCGTAATATTTCCAATTTTTTCTCATTTCTGTTATATTTACTATGTATATTAATCCTTTTCTTCTTTCTTTTTGTGAATATCCCAGTGGAGTAAGTTATTCCTCAGACATATTCTTTCTATAATTTATTCCATCTGTTAACCCAACTTTTTAAAAACCCAAACGGTACAACCCATGCAAAATAAAAAGGTAAAGTTGGTTTATTGAAGCAATTTTGAGGAAGATGGTCACTAGCATACAAAAGGTCCTCCAAACTTCTGCCATCACACCAAAAGGACTGTTCGGGCCTGGAATTTTTGTATGAACCATTATGTTTCAGAAGGACATAATCATAGAGAGATTAGGGAGAGGAGAGATCAATCAAGATATTTGGAAATGCCTGAAATCTGCAATTTGTGTTGCAATCTTGCTGTCTTGCTAAACATTTTTTTCACAGAAGCTAGTAGCCTAGAAGTTTGCATAAAATTATTGGTTTTAGCTGACTGCAGGGTCAACACTTCCAAGGATACCTGTGGCTGAGTTACAGACCGCACCCAGGGATAAAGTGGCCTGTCTTTTCACAACATCTGTTACGCTTCCGATTTCAACTATTACATTCCTTGCAACCAAACCTTTTTTCTTATCTCCTTTTTTTTTTGGTTTTACTTTACTAATATCATCTCATAGCTTTTAGTACATTAATTAAGCTGTTCTATATCCTTGATTCATTATAATATGTCCACTTCTGATGGCATACCTTAGTTGTTCATTTTCATTTGGAATAATGAGCTCCTTAGATTCAGATTATTTAGGCCCATAAGTTAATATTTCCATTGAGTAAACTGTCTAGTAATGTGTATAAGAAAAGGTCCTAATGTCAGAACTCTGTTAGAGGCAGCCGCAATGAACTCAAGCTAAGTAGGAATGAGTCCTGTGGTGAAAATCTACAGACTTGAGAACAGCACAGTTAATCTATTCTCAAACCAAGGAAACAACTTATCACTTTAAGCCTTACTCCCCACCTCCAGGAAGAAGCAGCCTTAAGGAGAGAAACTTTTTGGATTTTTCTTCATCAGTGCTGAGTGTTCAGAAGACAGTGTTTGCAAAAGAAATTCCAAAAGCTGGTCAGTCCCCATACATTTTTTTCACCAGCAACTAACCTACACAGTTTTTTATTTTATTCTTAAGTACACTTACCCTAGAGGTCTAATTCTACAGGTGTAAAATCAGGCACTGACAATTTCAAGGCAATGTAGGGTTAGATATGAGATGGATATCACAGAATCTATTTTATCTTATTAGAACGGTGCCTGTTCACCTCTTGCCACAAGCTAACATCACTATCGCTAAGACAGAGTTGCTCAAAAGACAGACATTTTCCACAAGGGTTTTTCCCCACTTGGTGTGCTTCAGTCTTTAATTCCTCTAGGGTTGGACCTGGAGAAGATGCCAGCAGTTTTTGCTAGATCAGCATAATGATAGAAACTGGTGGTTCTAAAATATCTGCATTAGAAGATTTATTGAGTTTCCTTCCAGTCAATTTTTATAAATATTTTATGTCACCTAAAACTATTTAATTTCTGTCATCAGGGTTTAAGGAATGATCTATATATTTACTTGAACAATACATTATATTATTTGGAAACGGTGCTTCTTTTTTATCTGAACTCATAACAGTCAAATTTTTCTGTTATAGACTTTATGCTGAATTTCCATTGAACTTCCTCCTGTTTGTGCTTTATAAATTTTGATGCTTTTTTATTTGGTGAAGAAAGATTTATAGTGCCTGTATACTTTGTGGCTTTTATATTTTTTTGTCATTTTAAATCTTAATACCTGAATTCATATTTGTCTGAGAGTCACATTGCAATCCAAACTTAATATTGTCTTGGTTTTATAAGTATTTCTGATACAAATATTTGAGTGTATTCAATAGTTTACTAGTTTTTGTGTTATAATCTTTTATTTCTTTCCCTTGTGGTCATTTGGGAGATTTATACTATGATTTCATTACAGTGGGTTATACTAACATAATTAGTTTACATTTATTCTTTTCATTTATCAACTTTAAAAATTAAAGTTGTTCTAGATTTCCTAGTATAATAGAATTGGCCTAAATTTTAATCTCTCAAATAAATCTTCCTATAATACATACAGATGCAATGGAGAGAAAATAAAATTATCCATAGACCATGATTCCACGTTAGTAGGAGACAGAGACTATCAACTTTTATTTACATATAAGTGAGGAAAACGTATCTGAGACTTACAAAGTTGGGTATGGAGTTCACATCATGCTCATAGGCATATCAGGCAAAGACAACAGAGAAGAGAGGACAGCACATTAGGATCCTGGAGGTGAAAATAAAGATATCATCAATGAGGTTCACCATTTTTTTTTTCAAATTTATTAATATACAATGTAGTTGATTTTCATGTCCGTTTACCAATTCCTCCTTTTCCCCTCTCCCTCGCCCCCTCCCCTCAACAACATCATATCTGTTCACTTGTCTTAACAAGCTCAAGGAATTGTTGTGATTGTTGTGTCTTCTTCTCCCCCCCATTTATTTGTTTGTATATTTATTTATTTATTTTTATTAGCTCCCACAAATAAGTGAGAATATGAGGTATTTCTCTTTCTGTGTCTGGCTTATTTCAGTTAATATAATTTTCTCTACATCCATTCATGTTGCTGCAAATGGTAGTATAAAGCTTCTACGAGTGGAAATACTGAAAGGATATCTGGTACCTAATGGATCAAGGCATTAGCTACTGGTGATTAGAAAATAAAAGTCTGTGAGACCAGTAGGGGCGGTCTTACAGAGATGCCTTTTCATGGAGGCATCTTGACGGGGAAAAATCCTGTAGTTTCAGCAATAATATAGAAAAGAATATGTTGAAGGTCTATAATAAAACAAGATAGAATAAAAGAAGCATAAGGTGAAAGACAAACAGGAAAAGTAGCACACATTGGGGAAATTGTGCTTTACTGTAGCAAAAGAAGAGTACACTTTTAAATTGAAAAATTAAAACTCCTCCCTACCACATCTTTTGTAGGCTTCCTTGCTATTGCCAGTCTAAAAAATATTATTTAAATGAATTTAAAGACCAAAATGCATTAACTACACAGTTGTTATAAGAAAAAAAAATGAAAATAAGAATTAAAAATCTTCAGCAGAAAATACACAAACATGCATATACACCCACACTGACACAATAACCCATGAAGCAAATTGTTATAATAAAACAAGCAAATGTAGACATGAAAGTAAATTTAGAGGCAAAAAATGTAAAGCAAGTCAAATAAATTTTAGAAAAGATACTGAAAAGTAAGGAACAAAAGACTTTTTAGGGGGCTGGCCGATTAGCTCAGTTGGTGAGAGCACAGTCTTGTAACATCAAGGTCACAGGTTTGGATCCACATACTTGTCAGCCATCAGAAAAAAAAAAAAAAAGAAAGAAAGTGTTTTAGAAAATAAGAAAAAATTCTGTTCCATTGGTCCATCTGTCTGGTTTTTTTTTTTTTTTTCTTTTTTTTTTTTTTTTGTGACCGGTAAGGGGACCATAACCCTTGGCTTGGTGCCGCTTGCACCGCGCTCAGCCAGTGAGTGCCACAATCCGTATATAGGATCCGAACCCACGGTGGGAGTGCCACTGCACTCCCAGCGCCACACTCTTCTGAGTGAGCCACGGGGTCGGCTCCATCTGTCTGTTTTTATGCCAGTATTATGCTGTTTTGGTTACTATAGCTTTGTAGTATAATTTGAAATCAGGTAGTGTAATGCCTCTGGTTTTATTTATTTTTTTTGCTCTGGATTGCTTTGGCATTTCAGGGTCTTTTGTTGTTCCATATGAATTTTAGGATTTTTTTTCTATTTCTGTGAAGAATAACATTGATATTTTATGGGGAATGCATTGAATGTGTAGATCTCTTTGGATAGGATGGACATTTTCACCCACATTAATTCTTCCAATCCATGAACAAGGAATGTCTTTCCATCTTTTGATGTCCTCTTTAGTTTCTTTCAGAAGAATTTTGTAGTTCTCATTATAGAGATCTTTCACCTCTTTGGATAAATGTATTCCTAGCTATTTTATTCTTTTGATAGCTATTTTAAATGGGCTTGCTTTCTTGATTTCCTTTTCTGCTTGTCATTATTGTATAAGAATGCTACTGATTTCTGTGTATTGATTTTGTATCCTGTGACATTACTGAATTCATGTTCAGCTCTATGAGTTTTTTGGTAGAGGTTATGGGTTTTTCTACATATAGGATCATGTCATCTGTGAACAGTGACAATTTGACTTTGTCTTTTGCAATTTGGATGTTCTTTATTTCTTTCTCTTGCCTGATTGCTCTGGCTAATACTTCCAATACTATGTTGAATAGGAGTGGTAAGAGTGGACATCTTTGTCTTGTTCTTGCAAGATAATTGCAAAAAATTGGCAAGGTTTAAATAAATCTACTGGGAATTAAGTGAGAAATTCAAGGAATTAAAAAGATTCAAAAAATAAAACATATGAAGAAACACATATATATTTAGATAATTTATTATACGTACATTTGGGATAGAATGTTGATTTTCAGTAATTGTGTACAATGTGTGATGGTTAGATCAGGATAGTTAGCTTATTCATCATTACAATATGCAATCATTCTTTGTGTCCATTGACATCAGCCCCATCCCTCCCCCACTTGCCTCCCCTTTTCCACCTCTACTTTTCTAAAAGCTCAACATATTACTGTGATTGTTGTTTCTTTCTTTCTCTCTGTCTCTCTTTATTATTCATTTGTTTATTTATGGAGTCAGCTCCCAGTTATGAGTGAGAACATGTGGTGTTTCTCTTTCTGTACCTGGGTTATTGTACTTAGAATAATTTTCTCCAGGCTCATCCATTTGTTCCAGATGGTAGAATTTCATTCCTTTTTATGGCTGAGTAGTATTCAATTGTGTATGTATACCAAAGTTTCCTTATTGAGGCATCCATCAATGGACATTCAGGTTGGTTCCATCACCCAGCTATTGTAAATAGAACTGCAGTAAACATAGAAGTGCAAGTATTCCTTTAATCTGATGTTTTCCAATCCTCTGGATATATTCCCAGGAATTGGATTGCTGGATCATGTGGAAGTTCTATCCATAGTTGTTTAAGGAACCTCCAAACTGTTCTCCATAATGGCTGTACTAATTTACAGTCATACCAACAGTGCAGAAGGGTTCCTTTTCTCTGCATCTTGGCCAGTATTTGTTATTTTCTGTCTTTTTTATACTAGCCAGTCTGATTTGGGTGAGGTGATATCTCAAAGTGGTTTTGATTTTCATTTCCCTGATGATTAGTGAGATTGAACATTTTTTCATGTACCTATTTGTCATTTAAAAATAGAAATAAACTGATAAATATAGAAGAAAGGCAAAAAGATTCAACATATATATGTATAAAATTAGATCTTGAATATAGAAGTAACCACAGTGTAAAAAGAATGGCATTAATATTTAATATTAAAGAAATTTGCAACTTTTCAGAAATCAAAGAAAACGTGAAGCTGCATTTTGAAAGGAGTTAGTTCTCAACTGGGAAAACTGACATAGAAGGATCAATTCTGAAGTACAATCTTTCAACTATTGAGCTTTGACACTTAAAACAGAAAAAAGTGCTTTGCACATCCATGCAAAACATCAAAGAAAAAAATTTTGGTATAAAATGTCTTAATAGTATCTTTTAAAATGTACAACATTTCAGCAATGATTTAAAAAAAAAAAAAAAAAAAAAAAACTCTAGGAGAGCACATGTGATCCAAAGATTATTTTCCAAGATAAACCTTACAGAAAAAAATCAAGAATATAAGGAAACTAATTTCAACACACAATAACTTGGTGAATATTGTACCCTGAGCTTTTCCAATAAAATTAATTACTTTTTATTGGAACATATTGATTGTACACCTTTATGGGGTAGAAAGGTGTATTTCAATACATTTATACAATGTGTTATGACCTATTCAGGGTAATTAGCATATTCACCATTGCAAAACTTAATCATTTCTTTGTGATGTGCATTTGATCTCTCCTTTAGTCATCTGATAACATGCAGTAGATGAATGTTAATTATAGATTACTGGGTTAACTGTACACCAATAGGACTTATTTTTCCTAACTAGTTGTAATTTTGTGTCCATTTCCTAGCATCTCACTATTCTCCATGCTCCCTCCCTTTCCCCTCCTCTAGTAACCACAGATCTTATCTCTCCTTTTAAAGATTAAAATAATTATTTTTGTATTTATTTTGTTTTGTTTTGTTATGTTTTCTTTTTTAGACCCTGCATATGAGTGAGAACATACAGTATTTCTCACTCTGTGCCTGATTTACTTCACTTAACGTGATTTTCTCCAAACTCATCCATGCTGCTGTGAATGGCAGAATTTAATTCTTTTTTATGGCTGAGTAGTATTTCATTGTGTATATGTACCACATGTTTTTAGTCCAGTCATCTGTCATTGGACATTTAGATTAGTCCCATATCTTCACTATTGTGAACAGAGCTAAGATAAACATGGAAGTTCAGGTATCCCTT
This sequence comes from Cynocephalus volans, assembly GCF_027409185.1. NCBI lineage: Eukaryota > Metazoa > Chordata > Mammalia > Dermoptera > Cynocephalidae > Cynocephalus > Cynocephalus volans. Next base: position 28,137,293 of record NC_084461.1, on the reverse strand, counting down.
CTACATGATGCTTTCCATTCCTTTGGATGTACATCCAGTAGTGAGATTGCTGAGTCATATGGTAGCTCTATCTGTAGTTGCTTGAGAAATCTCCATACTGTTCTCCATAATGGCTGCACTAATTTACAGTCCCACTAAAAAATGTATGAGTTCCATTTCTCTGCATCCTCACTAACATTTGTTGTTTTCTGTCTTTTTGATATAGCCAAACTAACTGAGGTGAGATGATATCTCAATACGGTTTTGATTTGCAATTCCCTGATGCTTAATGATATTGAGAATTTTTTCATGTGTCTGTTGGCAATATGTATGTCATCCTTTGAGAAAAGCCTGTTCAGATTCCTTGCCCATTTTTTAGTTGAGTTATTTGGATTTTTACCATTGAATTGTTTGAGTTCCTTGTGTATTGTGGATATTAACTCATTGTCAGATGAATAGCTTGCAAATATTTTCTCCCATTCTGTAGGTTGCCTCTTCATCATGTTGATTGTTTTCTTTGCTGTGTAGAAGCTTTTTAGTTTGATATGATCCCATTTGTTTATTTTTGCTTTTGTTGCCTGTGCTATTGAAGTCTTGTTCATTAAATCTTTGCCTAGTCCTAGTCCTGGAGTTTTTCTCCTGTGTTTTCTTCTAGAAGTTTTATAGTTTCAGGTCTTACATTTAAGATTGTAATCCATTTTGAATTGATTTTCATATATGGTGGAAGATGGGGTCTAGTTTCATTCTCTAAACATGGGTATCTATTTTTCCCAGCACCATTTATGGAAGATTGTGTCTTTTCCCCAATACATGTTTTTAGTGTCTTTGTCAAAGTTTAGTTGGCTGTGAGTAAATGGGTTTGTTTCTGGGTTTTCTATTCTGTTCCATTGGCCCAAGTGTCTGTTTTTTATGCCAGTCTCATGTTGTTGTGGTTATAAGAGCTTGGTAGTTTAATTTGAAGTCAGGTAATGTAATGCTTCCAGCTTTACTCTTTTTGCTCAAGATCACTTTGACTATTCAAGGTTTTTTGTTGTTCCATGTAAATGTTAGGATTACTTTTTCTATTTCTATGAAAAATGTCATTGGTATTTTGACAGGGATTGCATTGAATCCGTAGATTGCTTTGGGTATCATGGACATTTTCACAACATTAATTCTACCAATCCATGAGCATGTAATGCCTTTTGATATTTTTGTGTCCTGTTTAATTTTTTTCATCAGTGTTTTGTACTTTTCATTGTAGAGAACTTTCACCTCCTTAGATAGATTGAATCCTAGGTATTTTATTTTATTTTTTTGGTAGCTATTGTAAATGGAATTGCTTTCTGATTTCTTTTCCTGCTAGTTTGTTGTTGGTGCATGGAAATGCTAATGACTTTTGCATGTTGATTTTATATCCTGCAACTTTACTGAATCTGTCAGTTCTTTTTTTTTTTTTTTTTTTTTGTTACTGGCCACACTGCGCTCAGCCAGTGAGTGCACCGGCCATCCCTATATAGGATCCGAACCCACAGCGGGAGCGCTACTGCGCTCCGAGCGCCGCACTCTCCTGAGTGCGCCACGGGGTCGGCCCTGAATCTGTCAGTTCTAAGAGATTTTTGGTGCAGTCCTTAGGTATTTTCTATATATAAGATCATGTCATCTGCAAACAGGGACAATTGGCTTCCTCTTTTCCAATTTGGATGCCCTTTATTCTTTTCTCTTGCCTAACTGCTCCAGCCAGAACTTTCAGTACTGTGTCAAGTAGGAGTGGTGAGAGTGGGCAAACTTGTCTTATTTCCATTCTTAGAGAAATAGCTTTTAGCTTTTCCCCATTCAGAATGATGTTAGCTCTGGACACATACAACCTACCCAGACTGAACCAAGAAGAAATAGAAAACATCAACAGACCAATAATGAGCAATGAGTTTGCATCACTAATCATTCACTTCCCAACAAAGACAAGCCCAGGAACAGATGGCTTCATGGCTGAATTCTACCAAATTTTAAAGAAGATTTAATACTAGTTCTTCTCAAACTATTCCAAAAAATTGAACCAGAGAATACTCTCTCACACTCATTCTATGAGGTCAGCATCACCCTGACACCAAAATCAGAGAAACACAAAAACACAACAAAAAATAACAAACTACAGGCCAATATCCTTGATGAACTTAGATGCAAATTTCTCAACAAAGCACTAGCAAACAGAATCTAACATCACATCAAAAAGATTTTACACCACAATCAAGAGCGATTCATCCCAAGGACGCAAGGATAGTTCAATGTGTGCAAATCAATAAATGTGAAACACCACATCAAAAATTGAAAGACAAAAACTATATGATCATCTCTATAGACACAGAGAAAGCATCTGATAAAATTCATCTTCCCTGTATAATAAAAATTCGCAACAAATTAGGTATAGAAGGAAAGTATCTCAACACAAGAAAAGCCATACATAACACATCCATTAAAATTAATTACAGAAGATTTATCATAGAAAGATTTTTATCTTAACCAAGGAATGATTGGGAAAATTATGCAAAAGGATTAATGGTGAGAAATACACTCATACACACAAATACATGTACTAACTCTAGGATTAAAATGACGAAAAACGAAATGAAATAGTAATCTATAAAAGTTATATCCTCTGAAAATAAAATTACAATTTTTTTAATTGGGAGAAAAAATAAAAAAGAAGATTAGTATAAACATATCTACAATCTCTTAGATAATAAATGGGAATAAAAACATTAACTAAAGTATCAAACCAAATTTTAGAACTCTAAGAAAGGAAAGTAAGGGGACTAAGGAGTTGTTAAAGAACATATACAAGCTGGTCATAAAAAGTGTAAATAGGCTTAACTCAACTACTTCAAAAAAGCATCAAATTGGCAAGAAAGCAAAAGATGTGCTATAAACCAGAAATAATTAGAAAATAAAGTGATTCACAAGGTTAGAACATTGAAAAATTAGAAAATGTAAACAGAAAAAGAAAGGAGGTTTTCCCTTGTCATATGACAAAGAATTCAGATATTATTAGTGAGGACTTTATGATGCTAAAGGTTATACACATAACATCATTTAGCATTATATATATCATATATTTAAATATAATTTAATTAGAAGTAATTAATAAAATGTGATCATTAAATTAGAAGTAATTAATAAAACAAAGAAATTAAAAAATGCCTTTTACCGGGCCAGCTCCGTGGCTCACTCGGGATAGTGCAGCGGTGGTAGTGCCAAGGCCAGGGGTTTGGATCCTATATAGGGATGGTTGGTGCACTCACTGGCTGAGTGTGGTGCTAAAGGGTTGCAGTCCTCTTACCAGTCAAAAAAAAAAATGCCTTTTACCTAGAATTAATATAAAATTTCCTATTACAGTCGTCCCTTAGTATCTGTATTTGTTCCAGGACCTCTGCTTATACCAACATCTGCAGTACTCAGTCAAGTTCCCCAGTTGGCTGTGAAGAACTCGTGGATATGAAAAGTCAGTCCTTTGAATGTGAGGGTTCCACATCCAATGAATACTGTGTTTTCCATTTGCAGTTGGTTAAAAGACATCCACCTATGGTGTTCAAACCTATGTTGTTCAAGGATCAAATGTATATAACTGAAGTGAAAGAGGAAATAAAAACTGAAGTTTCAATATTTTAAAAATAATTATAATAAGAAGACTGCACATCAGGAATCAAAGCTTATAGCCAAAGGAGTACTCACTAGAAAATTTCATTCTTGAAATCTTAATATCAGTAAAATAAAAAAATAACAATAAATGACTTAAAGAACACAAAAAATTAGAAAGGCAGTACCTAATTAAATTGAGAAACATTAGAAGGAAGGAAATCGATATAGTAAAGTTAAATAAAAATTAGAAATTTTTTACTTCAAAATAACAAATCTTTACTTAACCAATTTGAGAAAAAAAGACAGATAACTGGTTCAAAAGGATAATTTATAGTAAATTATGTTTGTAGAAAACTTTTAAGAGACCATTTTTTACAGAAGAAATGTTCAAAGAAATACCTTTTTCATCCATGCTAAAGGAACTTTCAGATATGGTAACTTCTGAACATAGTTCCACAAACTTTCAAAAACCAGATACTTCCAAAGCTATCTAAACTGTTTCTAATCACAGAACAAAAACAAAACCTCTAAATTTCTTTGAACAAAACAGTATGACATTGATGCTTAAACCTGATTAAGACTGTATAATAAAAGTACAAATCAATCTATATAATAATTACCATAAAAAGTCTCAACCTACTCAACATTTAAAAAATAAGAACACATTAGACAATATAAGATGACAAACTGAAGCTTATTACAGAAATAAAAAGTTGATTTAATATTAGTATTGTCAACAATTTAGTTTATTAGAGTAGTAAAAGAATGGAGAAATATGAAAACATTCATTATCTCTATGCAGGCTTAAAGAGCATATGACAAAACAACACTTTTGCTGAAAAAGCCTTAACAAGTCACAAGTCAGTCAATGAATACTGGTTACTACTGTGTCATATATCTGTATCTGTAACTGCAGCTGTCTAAAAATCAGCATCTTTCTTAATGAAGAAAAAAATAAAAGCATTCTAGATAGTCTGGAAAAGGCAACATTCTTCATATCCTATTTCTGTTTAACATTATATAACACACTTGAGCAAGATAGAATAATTAGAGGCATAAAAATTCATCCAATAGAATGAACGAAGAAAAGAGACATTTTAAAAGAATTTAATAAGAATGCAGGATATAAAATTAAAACACAAAAGTCTGTCATCTCATACATGCCACTGGTTCCCAGTAGGGTACAATTTGCCCCCACACCAGGTAGAGGAAGAGCATTTAATGATATCTGGAGACATTTTTGAGTGTCACAGGGGTAGGAGTGGAGCAGAGGGTGATACTAGCACCTGGTGAACACTGTCTAGGGATGCTGCTGCTAGCCTATAATGCACAGGATGCACCTTCCTCTCAAACCCAACAAAGAATTAGCTGGGACAAAATGTCAATAATGCCAAGGATGAGAAACTTTTATACACACTAACAAATAGATGGCATAATGGAAAGGAGACAACTTTTATAATAGAAAACAAAATATAAAATATCTAAAAGTAAACAACAATTTAAGTAGAAAACTTTTACAATGAAAATTTTGCGTTCTGCTTGTTACCCTCCCTCCGTCTTCTCCCTGCCTCGCACAGTCTCCTCTTGTCTGCTCCTGTCCTGCCAGCTATACCACGACCCCACCCCTCTTTTCAGGCTCCCTGCCCCTCCAGATTGCCTGGTGATCTGTTTTGTTTCCTTTTATGTTTCTTTTCCTGTTTTGAGTGTCTTTCTTTGCAGGTTTCTGTAGCTGGAAGATCTCCATTCTGCTCCCAGCGGCTACAGTGTAAATTCCCCTTCCCCCTGGGGGAATGCACTACTATGTTTTGGGGGGTTTTGGGTGGTCTTTGTTTTCCAGTCTTTTGTTTTGTTTTGTTTTTTTCCTTTGTCTTTTCCCCACTTTTATGTGGAGGGAACGGGAGGAAGTGAGAACAGGGAGGTGGGAGGTGGATTTTGTTTATATTTTTAGCTCATTTCCAGGGGGTGGGAGTTTTTTTTTTTTTTTTTTTTTTTGATATGTGTCATGAATAAAGTTGTTATTGAAAATTTTGAAAAAAGGAAAAAAATTTGACTGCTCCTAATAAATAAATACATTTGATTAAATGGAAAGACATACAATATTCTTGAATAGAAAAACAGGTCCTCATTAAAAAATGCGTCTGAATTGCTAAACATTTAATGTGACTCCTATAGAAGGAACACAGAGGTTTTTGTTTTCTGGAACTCTGTAAGTTGACAAAAAAGCTATGGAACATAAAAACTAAAGAAAAATAACCTGGGAAACTATGAATAAACACACATATACCTCTTATATGATAAAGGTGACATTTCAGACATTTCAAATCTTAAGAGGTAGTTTATATGCATATTTATACATTTAGTCATTAGGGATTAGGTCTCCCTTTTTTTTTTTCCCTAACTTTTTGTATTGATTCTGAATATCCATGGGGTACAAACCTGACCATCACCACTGATGTCCAAGATATGATGATGAGATCAATAGCATCAGTATGCCCATCTCCACGAATTGCCATTGTTTCCCATGTCCCCCACCCAACCTCTCCGGGACCTACCTCCGCTTCCATCCCTCCACCCCTGGCAACCCTAGACAGGTTCTCTCTGTCTGCAAGCCCACAGCACCACTGTGGTCTTTCTTTCTTTCCTTCTTTCTCTATTAGCGCCCACTTACGAATGAGGACGTGGTATTTTTCCCTTTGGTGCCTGGCTTATTTCACTCAACATAATTTTCTCCAATCTCATGCATGTTGTTCTGAATGGCAGAATTTCAATTTTTTTAGATGACCGAATAGTATTATAGAGGGTATACATACCACATTTTCCTTATCCAGTTGCCCATCGATGGGCATTTAGGTTGTTTCCAAACCTTAAGTATTGCAAATAGAGCTGCAATGAACATGGGAATGCATGATATGATGCATTTCGATATGATGATTTCTATTCCTTTGGGTATATATCTAGAAGTGGGATTGCGGGATCATATGGTAGACCTATCTGTAGTTGTCTGAGAAACCTCCATACTGTTTTCCACACAGCTGTACTAATTTACAGTCCCAGCCACAGTGTGAGTTCCCCTCTCTCCATATCCTTGCCAGCATTTGTTATTCCCAGTCTTTTTGATAATAGCCAGTTTAAGTGGGGTGAGATGATACCAGAATGTAGTTTTGATTTGCATTTCCCTGATGATAAGTGATGCTGATCATTTTTTCATGAGTCTGTTGGTCATTTGTGTATCTTCATACAAGAAATATCTATTCAGCTCTTTTGCCCATTTTTTAATTGGTTACTTGTTTTCTTATTACTGAGTTTTCTGAGATATTGTGTATTCAAATTATTAATCCCTTGTCAGATGCATAGCTTGCAAATATTTTCCCCATTCTGTAGATTGTCTTTTCACTCTGTTAGTTGTTTCTTTTGCTGTGCAGAGCTTTTTAGTTTGATATCCTCTCATTTGATTATTTTTCTTTTGTTGCCTGTGCCTTTAGGGTCTTATTCATAAAGTCTTTTCCCACTTCTATGTCCTGCAGTGTTTCTTCTATGTTTTCTTTTAGGAGTTTTATAGTTTCAGGTATTATATTTAAGTCTTTAATCCATTTTGAGTTGATTTTAGTATATAGTGAGAGGTACAGGTCCAGTTTCATTTATCTACATAGGGATTTCCAGTTTTCTCAGCACTATTTATTGAAGAGGCAGTCTTTTCCTCAATGTTCTTGGTGCCTTTGTCAAAGATCAGTTGTTTGTAAGTTGATGGGTTGAATTCTGGGTTATCTATTCTGTTCCATTGGTCCAAGTGTCTATTTTTATGCTGGTACCCTACTGTTTTGGTTACTATAGTTTTGTAGTATTATTTGAAGTCAAGGAGTGTTATGCCTCCCACTTTATTTTTTTCCTCAGTATTGCTTTGGATACTTGGGGCCTTTTGTTGTTCCATATGAATGTTAGTATTATTTTTTCTATTTGTATGAAGAATGCCATTGACATTTTGATGGGGATTCCATTGAATCTGTAGATCATTTTGGGAAGTATGGACATTTTCACAGTATTGATTCTTCCAGTCTAAGAGCATGGAATGTCTTTCCATGTTTTTCTGTCTTCTTTAATTTCTTTCGGTACTGATTTGTAGTCTCATCTAAAAGATCTTTTACTTACTTGGCTAAATTAATTCCTATGTATTTTATTTCTTTGATTACTATTGTAAATGTGCTTGATTTATTGATTTCTCTTTCTGTTAGTTTGTTATTTAAGAATATAAATACAACTGATTTGGGGGCATATATTTTATATCCTGCAACATTACTGAGATTGTTAATCAGTTCTAAGAGTTTATTTGTAGAGTCTTCAGTTTTTTCTGTATATAGGATCATGTTATCTGCAAACAGGGACTGTCTGACTTTGCCTTTTCTAGTCTGGATGCCCTTAATTTCTTTATCTTGCCTGATTGCTCTAGCTAATACTTCCAATAATATGTCAAATAGGAGTGGTAATAGTGGGTATCCTTGTCTTTTTCCTGTTCTTAAGGGAAATGCCTTTAGTTTTTCCCCACTTAGGATGATATTGGTCATGGGATTGTTGTAAAAGGCTTTTATTGTGTTGAGATACTTTATTTCTATATTTAATTTGCTGAGAGTCTTATCATGAAGGGATGTTTAATTTTCTCAAATACACAAGAAAGAACAAAATTCACTAGTAAAACACTAAGGATAATAAGAAGAAAAAAGAAACTAAATCTTAGGCACTTTTCTACTATACCTAGTTTGCTGAGAGTCTTTATCATGAAGGGATGTTGAATTTTGTCAAATATGCAAGAAAGAACAAAATTCACTGGCAAAACACAAAGGATAATAAGAAGTAAAAAGAAACTAAGTCTTATCATCTCAAAAAAATAATAAATGTTGAAGATGACCAATAAAAGAGGAAGAAAGGAATAAAAGATTTAATACATCTAAATACAAAGCAATAAAATTCCAGGAGTAAGAAAATATCTCTTGATAACACCCCTAAATGTAAATGGAATAAACTCTTCATTCAAAAGACACAAACTGACAGATTGGATCAAAAAGCTAGACTCAAATATATGATGTCTTTAGGAGACTCACTTCACCTATAAAGGTGCACAGATTAATAGTGAAGGGATGGAGAAAAGATATATCATGCAAATGGAAACCAAAAATGAACAGGAGTAGCTATTCTTATATTGGATAAAATAGACTTTAAACCAAAAGCCATAAAAAAGAGACAAAGTCACTGTATAATGACAAAGGGATCTTTCCAGCAATAATATATAACAATCATAAATATATATGCACCCAATACTGGAGCACCCAGATATATAAAGCAAACACTATTAGACCTAAAGAAAGAGATAGACCCAAGTAAGATAATAGTGGGGGATCTGAACACCCCTCTCTCATCCTTGGGCAGATCACCCCGGCAACAAATCATCACAGAAACACAGTATTTTAACTACAATTTAGACCAGTTTGACCTGGCAGATATCTACAGAACATTTCATACAACAACTACAGAATATACATTCTTCTCATCAACACATGGAACATTCTCCAAGATAGACCACATGCTAGTTCATAAAGCAAGTCTCAATAACTTTAAAAAGATTGAAATCATCTAAAGAATCTTTTCAGAGGGCAACAGATCAAAACTAGAAATACGTAATAAGCAAAATTCAGGACTCTATACAAATACATGGAAATTAAACAGCAGGCTTCTGAATGACTATGGGTCTGAGCGGAAATTAGACAAGAAATCAAAAAAAATTCTTGAAGCTAATGAAAATAAAGACACATCATATGAAAACCTGTGTGATATTGCTCAAGCAGTATTAAGAGGGAGGTTTATAGCAATAAATGCTTACATAAAAAAAAAAAAGATTTCAAGTAAACAAATAACCTAATGCTACAGCTCAAAGAACTAGGAAAACAAGAACAATCCTATCCCAAAGTTAGTAGCTGGAAAGAAATAATTAAGATCATAGCAGAACTAAATTATATAGAGTCCTAAAACTTGATAGAAATGATCAATGAAGCAAAAAGTGATTCTTTTGAGAAGACAAATAAAATAGAGAAACCTTTAGCTATGCTAACAAGAACAACAACAACAAACACAAGAAGACAGAAGACTCAAGATACAAAAGTCAGCAGTGAAAAAGAAGACATGAAAACTGATACCACAGAAATTCAAAAACTTATTAGGGACTATGACAAACAGCTACACTTCAACAAATCTCAAAATCTGGAGGAAATGGACAAATTTCTGTACACATATAAACTGCAAAGACTGAACCCAGAAGACATAGAAAACCTGAACAGACCAATAATAAGCAATGAGATTGAAATAATAATCAGCAAACTCCCAACAAAGAAAAGCCCTGGACTGGGTGGCTTTACTGCTGAATTCTACCAAACCTTTAAAGAGGAATTAATACCAATTCTCTTGAAACTATTCCAAAAAATTGAAACAGAGGCCACTCTCCCAAACTCATTCAATAAGGCCAGCATTACCTTGATACCAAAACCAGATAAAGATACAACAAAAAAAGAAAACTAAAGGCCAATATCTCTGATGAACATAGACACAAAAAATCCTCAACAAAATACTAGCAATCATAATACAGCAACACATCAAAAAAATTATTACCACGATCAAGGGGGATTCTTCCCAGGGATGCAAGGATGGTTCAATATATACAAATCAATAAATGTGATACACCACATCAAGAAAATCAAGGATGAAAACCATGATTATCTCAATAGATGCAGATCTCTCTCTTCTTAATATCCTTCATTTCTTGAAGAAACCCAATCATTTTTCTTACAGTATTTTTCACCTTAAAATCTTGACTTTTTTTCTTATGGTGTAATTTGACTTAATTCTATTTCTTGCCTTTCCTGTAAACTGAGAGATAGATTTAGAGGCTTTATTAAATTTAGAGTCAAAGTTTAGACAAATCTTCAACTTCATCAGTGATTCTATGTGTTTTCTATTGTATGACATCATGGGGCACACAAAAATATGATTGTTCTTATTTCTGTAAGTACAAGGACTGATCAGTGGATTACCCTGGTCACTTTATTATAAAATGCACATCACCTTTTCACATAATGACTTTAGTATTATTAATGATCACTGCATGAATCCATTATTTCTTCTAGATCTCCATCTGGCCTGGAATGTTGGTACACATGACACAACTAATGAATCCTGTGGGTGTGTGCCCATTGCCTCACATCTTTGGTTGTAAAGTATGACATTTGTTGTATATGTAAAATTCCAGTTTTATATTTTTACAAACATGGAATGCAGGTCTGGACCCAACCTACAGTTTGAACCCAACCCCAGGTAACCCAGTCTAAGTCAGCTGAACCCCAGCTGATGAGGGAATAGGAATAGAGAACTGTAGCTCTAATCCATTGTGTTTCTTCCACAGTTTTACTATGGTAATAATAAAAAAGTGAATAAGTAATCAGTAACATTAACAAGTAAATGCCACAACAATGAAAAAGACATTCAAAAGGTCCATGGATGGTGGCACTGACAAAATGTTTTAAAAGGAGGTGAGGCAAATAAATGCCTATTTTTCAGGTGAGGATAAATCTCTGCCCTTCCGTAACAGACGGAGTCCAATAAAATGCAGCTGATATCAGATTACAGGTTTGTTCCCTCAGGAAAAATGTTGAATATTTGTTAGTTATGATCTCTGTGGTTGGCAGGTCCCTTGGGGAATGGACATCCATGTTGTTGTGCATATGCCTAACTTATGTTGCTCTCACCATAGCCCCCCCTTTTTGGTGAGTCCCTTAAACAGGCACAGAAGAGGGCAGAGTCAATACAGGCTTATTGACTTCTGCAGAATAGGCTGTCTTGGACAGTTGATTATTAACAGCTTCCTTCACAGTCTTTGTCTTCTGTGAACAAGGATTCAAACTGGAAACACATGTCCTCACTCTAAAGGCATATTTTGAGAGTCTATACTTCTTGCCTGGGCCCGCTGGCACCAGACCTGTTTTGTTTGTTTTCCTGGCCATCCACCCATATCATGTATGGGTGGATGTATACCCATTCCTCTGGCCATCTCTTCTTCAGGAAATGAGCAAACAGAAGCCCTGTGTGTCAAATTAACTGGGATAAGGGGTGCCCAGATACTGATAAAACATCATTTGGAGCTGTATCTGTAAAGGTATTTTTAGAAGAGATGAGCATTTGAGTCAGTAGACTAATTAGAGAAGATCAGCCTCACTAGTGTGAGTGGGCATCCTCCAATCCAATGAGGGCCTGAATAAAACCAAAAGGCAGAAGAAGGACAAATTTGATCTTTTGCCTAGGACATCTGGGCTCTTGGTTCTCAGGTCTTTCGAATCAGACTGGGACTTAACACAATCCGTTCCTTGGACTCTCTGGCCTTCAAGTTCAAACTGGAACAATCTCACTCTTTTTACTGGGCCTCCAGCTTGCAGATGGCAGATTGTGGAACTTTTCAGCCTCTAAGCCTCTATAATTGTGTGAGCCAATCCCTCCTAATAATTCTCTTTCTATATATTTATATATATACCTCATTGGTTCTGTTTCTTTAGAGAACCTAGACTAATACACCCTACTGAGGGATTGAAGTTCTGCCCACCGAGGGATTTAACATCCCCACTGTCTTTCAGGACTAAACCTAGGTCAGAATGTAATGCTGCAGTATTCCATTTCCAGCATGTGCTAGTATAATGGAAAAAATATATAAAACAAGATTGATTTTTTATTTCTACTGTCAACTGCTCAAAAAGAGCTCTTAATGAGTTTTTAGGTGTGGATAAAGAGGGGAAGTACTTTATGATGTATAACTTATGGTGACCTTAGATGAATATGGCCATGCCATCAAAGAATGGTCAGCCAACAGGAGAAGGATGCACACAAAATGTACTTTCAGATTTTGGGAAAGAAGATTAATTGCTGCTAAGTCAAAATGAGAGATGAGAGGGTGCTAGAAAAGTACTGGAGGGTTTTGAAGAAAACAATTCTGACAGCATAATCACAAATGATTCCACTGAGGAAGGATTTTGGAAGGTATTAAAATACTCATATGGTCGCTTTCAGTGCTTGGGAAAAAGCAAGGTATACATTATACACAAATACCTAGTACCTAAAATAGTTGGTATGGTTTTACAAAGAACTCTATAAATTTCTTGTATAAAACCTGAAAAGGATATAGTCAAAAATCAGTGACATCCCAAATAATGAACTGGCATTTATAGGGAAATGAAATGAAAAATGAAAACTAACAAAAGATAAGCAAGGTGATTTTAGTAATGCTCAGAGCAAGAAGACTGAAAAAGCCATCAGCCCACTCCTAAGAAATATATTATACTGCTAATAATGACACTGAGAAAAAAAAAATCCACTCTTGTTTTGCCTTCTTTCTTTCTCTTGTTAAAGAAAAGACTGGACACTGGAATGGAAAACCCAACACTTGCTACTGGTAAGAGGAAATTTGAATAAAAAATAAGAGTGGAAAGAGTAAGAGAGAAACTATTATTTTTCCATATTCTACACAATGTAAATTAAATTCTGAGATATAAGACAGTTAAAATGCAGAATCATTATCACTAAGAGTTAGCAAAGAAATATCAGAAAAATTAGAGCACCAAAGGCTTTTACAAGTTTTGAGGCCTAAAAGGAAACATAGAAGGCATATTGCGCAAACCAGAGACCTTGATGCCAGTTTTGAGTAATTTTCCAGTCTATTAATAAAAGATTACAGTGTTGGAACACCTATAAAGGAGAGTGGTGATGATGAGGAACTAATATAAGCTCATTAAATAAGTCACACTAAGCTAGTTCAATAGTCTTTTTTGATATGCTTATGAGACTGTAAGTTCAGAGAAGTGCTGCAGACAGAATGAAAATGATCCTCAGCAAGCCGTTTGACAGACTGTCACATGACATCCTGTTCGGTAAAATGGAGAAATGCGCACAGCGCAGCGAATTGGGTAAATGAATATAACCAAAGAGCAATCAATAGGGCTCAAGTTCAAGTCACTTTGACACGTTCTCTGATTTTCCACTGACTCTCTTCTCTGCCGTATCTCTGTGAACTGGCTGCAAACTTTCATGAGATCCTTACTAAATTTGTGTGGATGTGGAGTTGCAAATCATAATGGATATCCTAGATAACAAATTTACTATTCAAAAAGATCTCTGTAGGCTAGGAAGATACATAAAATGCAAAAATTTTAAATGAAAAAAATGAATAATGATAGACAAAAGCAACAAAAAATAAAATAAGGAGAAGGAAGAAGAAAAGAACAAGGACATAAATGATGGAGAGAAAAGCAGATTTTAATAACAGTATGGAAAAATAGTAATTGTGGTTAGGGATCAGATTATCATAAACTAAAACTATAATTTAGACATGCCAGCTAAAGCAAAACTGTATTTAAAGAAATTTACCTAAAGATGGTTACCCAGTGAACCAGGCTCTCCAGAACTTATGCATATCCCTTAACTTGAATTTGAGCTGGTCCCCTGATTTATTTGAAATTAGTGAAATGTAACTGATGTAACATTGAGATGACTTCTGAGGCTAGTCAGAAAAAGCCTTGAAGGTTCTGCCTTCATCTCTTGTAAGCTAACTCTGGATGAAGCAATCTGCCATATAAGTCAGACTGGTTTGGGACCACTATGCAGTGAAGTGTCCAAAATAGCCACGTTGAGAGAGATGACCAGCTAAGTGGGATACCAGATATGCAAGTGGAGAAGTTTCCAGTTGACTCTAGCCTCAGCTGCCGTGTGACTGCAAATAAATGTGATATTCCAAGAAATAACTGTCTAGCTGAGTATGTCAAACCCAGAAGCATGACAAATGATAATAAATTGTTGTATTTTTACACTCAAGTTTGGAGGGTTTTTTTTGACAGTTTTTTATTGAAATATAATTGATTATGTATATCTGTGGGGCACAGAATCAAATATCAATGCATGTGTACAACATGTGGTGATCAAATTAGGATAATTAGTATACTCATATTTACAAAACGTAAACAATCTTTGTGACCCTTAACTAATTTCTTGCTAACCCCCTTCTTCTTCCCCTCCCTCCCCCTTTCCCATCTCTAATAATAGTTCTGGTCTCTCTTTCTTTTCTGAAAGTTCAGTGAATTATTATGATCGTTTCTTTCTTTCTTTACTTTAGCTCTCGTTTTTGAGTGAGGATGTTCAGTATTTCTCTCTCTGTGCCTGGCTTATTTCACTTAACATATTTTTTTTTTAGTTCATCTGTGTTGCTGCGGATGGCAGAATTTCATTTTTTTTTTTTTTATGGCTGAGTAGTATTTCATCTAGAATATATATCAAATTTTCCTTATCCAGTAGTCCATCAATGGGCATTTAGATTGATTCCAACTCATGGCTATTGTAAACAGAGCTTCAATAAACATGGGAGTGCAGGGATCCCTTTGGGCATATTGCCAGCAGTGGAATTGCTGAATCATATAGCAGTTCTATGTATAGTTGTTTGAGGAACATCTATACTACTTCATACTGTTTTCCATGACAGCTGCACTAATTTACAGCCCCACCAACAGCGTAGGAGGGTCCCCTTTCTCCACATCCTCGCCAGCATTTGTTATTCTCTGTTTTTTTGATAACAGCCAACCTAACTGGGGTGAGATGATATATCAATGTGGTTTTGATTTGCATTTCCCTGATGCTGAGTGATGTCGAGCATTTTTCTATGTATCTGTTGACCATTCGTACATCTTCATATGAGAAATATCTATTAAGCTCCTTTGCCCATTTTTTAATTGGGTTGCTTGTTTTCCCGCTATTGAGTTTTTTGAGTTCTTTGTATACTCTGGATATTATTCTCTTGTCAGATGCATAGTTTGGAAATATTTTCTCCCATTTTGTAGGTTGTCTTTTCACTCTGTTAATTGTTTCTTTTGCTGTGCAGAAGCTTTTTAGTTTGAAATAATCTCATTTGTTTATTTTTCCTTTTGTTGTCTCTGCTTTGGGGGTCATATTCATAAAGTCTTTGCCAAGTCCTATATCCAGAAGTGTTTCCCCTGTGTTTTCTTTTAGGAGTTTTATAGTTTCAGGTCTTATATTTAAGTCTTTAATCCACTTAGAGTTGATTTTGGTATATGGTGAGACGTATGGTCTAGTTTCATATTTCTACATAAGGATTTCCAGTTTTCTTAGCACCATTTATTGGAGAGGCAATCTTTTCCTCATTGTCTCTTCTTGTTGCCTTTGTCAAAGATCAGTTGTCTGTAAGTCTGTGGGCTGATTTCTGTGTTCTCTTTTCTGTTCCATTGGTCTGAGTGTCTGTTTTTATGCCAGTACCATACTGTTTTTGTTACTATATTTTTGTAGTATAGTTTGAAATCATGGACTGTTATGTTTCTGGCTTTATTTTATTTATTTTTCTCTAGATTTCTTTGGCTATTCAGGATCTTTTGTTGTTCTGTATGAATGTTAGTATTGTTTTTCCTGTTTCTGTGAAGAATGTCATTGATATTTTGATGGGGATTGCATTGAATCTGTAGATTGCTTTGGATAGTATGGATGTTTTCATAATGTTAATTCTTCCAATCCAAGAGCCTGAAAAGAAAGAAATAGACCCCAAGATGATAATACTTGGGTATTTGAACACACCTCTCTCAGCATCAGACAGATTATCTAGGCAACAAATCAACAGGGAAACAGAGGATTTAGACTATACTTTAGACCAACTAGATCTGTGAGATACCTACAGAACTTTTCATCCAACAACCATAGGATATACATTCTTGTCATCAGCACATGGAACATTCTCCAGGATACAACACGTGCTAGGTCAAAAATCAAGTCTCAACAAATTTTAAAATATTCAAATCATTTTAGGTGTCTTTTCAGACCACAATGGATTAAAACTAGAAATTAATAATAAACAAATCTCTGGAAATTATACAAATGCATGGAAATTAAACAACATGCTCCTGAATGATCTATGGGTCCAAAAAGAAGTCAATAGGAAATCAAAAAATTTCTTGACATTAATGAAAATAAAACACATCATACCCAAACCTGTGGGAATCAGCAAAAGCAGTAGTAAGAGGGAATTCTATTGCAATGAATGCTAACATCAAAAGAATAGAAAGTTTTCAAATAAACAACCTAATGCTACACGTCAAAGAACTAGAATATCAAGAACAACCCAGCACCATAGCTGGTAGATGGAAATAAATAATTAAGATCTGAGCTGAACTAAATGAAATAGGGATCCAAGAAATGACACAAAAGGTTGATGAAATGAAAAGTTGGCTTATTGAGAAGATAAACAAAATAGACAAACCATTAGCAAGGCTAACTAAAAAAAAGAAGAGAGAAGACTAATAAAAATCAGAAATGAAAGAGGAGACATTACAACTGATGGCAAAGAAATACAAAGAATCATCAGAAGCTATTACAAACAACAAATATGAAAACCTGGAAGAAATGGATGAATTTCTGGACACATACAAATTACCAAGACTGAACCAAGAAGACATAGAAAACCTGAATAGACCATAACAATCAATGATATTGTAGCAGTAATCAGCACTCTCCCAACAAAGAAAAGCCCAGAACTGGATGTCTTTACTGCTTAATTCTGCCAAATCTTTAAAGAGGAATTAATACCAGTTCTCTTCAAACTATTCCAAAATATTGAAACAGAGGCCAGCATCAACCTGATACCCAAACCAGACAAAGATACAACAAAAAAAGAAAACTATAGGACAATATCCCTAATGAACATAGATGAAAAAACCTCAACCAAGTATTAGCAATCAGAATACACTAACACATCAAAAAAATTATACACCATGATCAGGTGGGATTCACCCCACTGATGCGAAAATGGTTCAACATACACAAGTCAATAGATGTGATACACCACATCAACCAAATCAAGTACAAAAATCATACGATTGTCTCAATAGACACAGAAAAAGCATTTGACATCAACATCCCTTCATGATAAAGATCTTGGCAAATTAGGTACAGAGAGAAAGTACCTTAACACAATAAAAGCCATGTATGACAAATATAGTAAACTAGTGATAGCAGTAGACAAGTCCTCTGTCAGTCACCTTTTTAAATGCACTACAAGGCTTATATTTTGTGTCTCCAGATTCTACCCACTTAAGGGTTAGGGAAGTTGCAGCCTGAATGGGATTTAAGGACAGGAACAAGACAATGATGCCCACTATCACCACTTCTATTTAACATAGCATTGGAAGTAGCAGCCAGAACAGTCGGGCAAGAGAAACAAATTAAGGGCATCTAGATTGGAAAAGACAAAGTTAAACTGTTCCTGTTTGCGGATGACATGATCCTATACACAGAAAATCCTAAAGACTCTACCAAAAAACTCTTAGCGCTAATAAATGACTTCAGTAAAGTTACAGGATATAAAATCAACACGTAAAAATCAGTAGCGTTTTAATACTCCAATAACAAGCTAGCAGAAAAAGAAATCAAGAAAGCAAGCCCATTTAAAACAGTCACCAAAAAAAAAAAAAAAAAAAAATTTAAATACCTAGGAATCAATTTAACCAAGGAGACGAAATATCTCAACGAGAATTATAAATCACTGCTGAAAGCAATTAAAGTGGAATGTGAAATTTAAAAAAATTACTTACCATAACACTCAATGAAATAAGATACTTAGGAATAAATTTATCAAAGTATGTACAGGCCATAAGTGGAAAACTACAAAAATCTGGTGAAAGACATCAGAGACAATCTAAATAAACAGATACTGTAAATTGGAAGACCCAATTTTGTAGAGATGTCAATTTTTACCAACTTGATCTGTAGATTTAGTTCAATATCAATCAGAATTCCAGGATGCTGTTTTACAGATAGTGCCAAACTGATTCTAAGGTTAATGTGGAAAGACAAACCAACTAGAAAAGCTGAAGCAATAGGAAAGAAAGACAAAGTTGGAGGGCACACATAACCTATTTTCAAGACTTATTATCAGCTAGAGTAATCAAGATATCAAGGTATTGGCAAAAGAACAGACACATAAATCAGAGTAACAGAATACAGACCCCAGAAATAGACACCCACAATAGTAGTCAACTGATTTTTGACAAAGGAGCAAAGTCTTTTCAACAAATGGTGCTGGAACAATTGGACATCCACCTTTCACAATAACTAATTTGAAATGGATCATAGAACTAATGTAAAACCCAAAACTATAAAATTTCTTGAAGAAAGCGTATAAAAAAACTAAATAACCTTGGATTTAGCAATAAATTTCTTCCCAGAATCACATAGCCCCAAACTAATCATGAGAAACACATCTGAGAAATCCCAATTGAGGATTCTAAAAAATACCTGACTAGCACTCCTCAAAACTGTCAAGGTCATCAAAACAAGGAACATCTGAGAAAAATGTTACAGTCTAAGAAAGAGCCTAAGAAAGCATGACACAACTAAATGTAATGCGGCACCCTGGCTGGGATCCTGAAGTTGACAAAGGACAGGGAAGAACAGAAGAAATCTGGACTTTGTATCTCATGAATAATCATAGCCAATGAAAACAAGGTAAAATAAAATAAAATTTCCTAATAGAAAGAAAGAAAGAAAGAAAGAAAGAAAGAAAGAAAGAAAGAAAGAAAGAAAGAAAGAAAGAAAGAAAGAAAGAAAGAAAGAAAAAAGAAAGAAAGAAATTTGGACTTCAGTTAATTATAACATATAAATATTTGTTCATTAACTGTAATGAATGTACAATGCCAACAAAAGATGTTAGTAATATGGAAACTAGATGTAATCTGTATGAGACCTCTCTGTACTCTTCACAACTTTTCTTTAAATCTAAAACAGTCCTAAAAATACTGATTACTTTTTAAAACTATGAAAATTATAGAAGATTTAATTGTGAAGATTTATAAATATTTCTATTTATGTATATATTAATTAGCTACTACATTTGTAACAGGGCCAATGTAGAACATACACTCAATGATTTGAAATCAGTCTGTTTTCTCTTTGCTAACCATTATTAGTCAGATTTTTAATCATTTAAAACTTGGAGAAACTACTTCCTACATGAACCTGAAATATTTCCTACTGGTCCGAGAAAAAGTCATCCTGACGCCTTGCTTGGCCTGGATCACAGCACTGACAAGAACTTGCAGCCTAGCTGTTGAAGGAAGAGGAACAGGAGCGAGGTGTATGGCCTGATTGTGCTACCATTTGGCCTAGGAGAAGAACAACATTTGGCATATGGTCACTAGAGCAGTTTAGGACCACACCCCAGATAACCATGGCGAATCTTTCACAACCTGAAAAATGTTAAAAGCAACCATTCCTATTTTTTTTTTTTATTAAATCTTGCACACACACACAAAAGACTATGAAATGTATCCCTACGAAACCAACAAAAGAACTAAACAAATTAAAGAATGAGAACTAATGGGCAGGGGAATTAATTGCGAATATGTAAAATTGAATTAGGAAGATACTTTTTTGATAAGTTAAATTTATATTTTGTATCAGACTAGAATGCAATTGAGAAGATCTACAATGTTGCCCCATTTAGTTTTGGCAAAATATTCAAAGAAATTATATATAGATATAATGCGTTTGATGAGTTTTGTCTTACAAAAGTATTTGTTGAAATCATTACTTTTAAAAAAGGCAAAAGATACTATCTGTAAATATATATATACAAATTATTACATGTTGTAAATTGCTCTTAGATCCTGGAATGAGTGATGACTTGCATGGTCATCTGCATCATGAGGGATGTAATGATTGAGTTGAGATAAGCGAAGTACTGTGAAGAGTTCAACTCAGCTCTGTGTGGTCTAAAGGTAGGGAAAAGATGGCTAATACTGCTTTTCAATAGTAAAATATACATCAGAAAGAAACATATTTCATTTGAAGTCTTTCATAAAAAGAATATTACACTTACTGTAAAATGGGTCAATGAATAAATGTCTTTAAGATCATCTTTAAACCTAAGTGCAAGCTTCTATAATTTTTAAAAAGCAATAACTGTGAACAGGTTGACACATTGTGGTTCTACATAGATGTATATATTGGGTATGAGGAGGTAGAATTCATTATACTTTCCTTATGAATAGGTTTCATTTATATTATTGTTACTGGATGTTTGACTGTTGGAAGGATTTATGATGAGATCACTAAAATTTTCGGTTCTAATAGTGTTCCCAGCAAGAGAGCTGGCCAGGATTACAGCGACACATGCTTACAAAATACATGGCCCACATAAATCTCTATAGGCAAGATTCTAATATAAATGAAGTGAGAGAATAACAATCACTACTATAAACAATGGAGAAATTTTTATTGGGAGTGCCTATATAGAGCTCCCAAAATTACATTTGTACAATGAATTAACTGATCTAATTAGGCAAAAAAAAAAAAAAAAAAAAAAGATTTGACATTTGCTTGATTAGGAAGTTAAATATTTGTCTAAATGAGTTTAATAAAAAATTCAATTAAAATTATTCACTTTTTTTTTTGCACATTTCTTAAGGTCTGTTCCTCTTTGAGTGACCTTGTGAAGACAGGTTCTTCTTTGAAAAGTGGCTGCAACTTCCCCGGCCACTAAGTAGGTAGAATCTGGTGACACAAAATGTAAGCCTTATAGTGTAAAAAAAAAAAAAGGTAATTAACAGAGGACTTGTCTTCTGTTGCCATTAGTTTACTGGATCTCCACTTACAGAAACAAATAGATATATTCAATTCTGAAAGAAACAAATATAACAAGTAGAAAAGAATACAAAAAAATAGATTGAGGACTTTCAGAATAGAGAGGTTGTTATGTTAATGGAGAAAGTTATTTGAAAAAAATAGATGTAGGCTAACTGAAGATTGAAAATTTTATAAAAATTTTAAAAAACTGATTAGATAATTGAAGTAAGAAATAGTAGAGAAAAATAGGTTAGGAAAAGGCATGAGAGGGAATAAAGAGAAAAAAATAGAATTGATGTATAAATAATGGCAAACATTCACTTAACATATAAAAACATTCTGGTAATTTCATTTTAAAAAGAACCCCAAAGGATAAATCACTGTTTTGTGGGGGATAGGTTTTACAATAAGCATAGCAGAGAAAATAAAAGAAGCCATATAATGATTAGCTAAGGAAGATCATACCCAAATCATATTATAACATAATATACCTTTTAAAAAAATTTTATAAAACTTTAACAAAAATGCAAATTATTTAGAAAATAATGGCATCTATTTTTTAAACTTGAATTTTATTTAATACAATAAAGCCATTTGGGGATTTTATACAGTGACAGGATTTTTGAGTGTGTGTTTCAAATTATGCTTTGAGACATTTGGATTAATAATTTGTATTTAAGTAAAATCAATTAGGTGTTCACTTTCTACCAGAAAAAGGTAATTGATTTATAAGTGACAGTAACTAGAGATGCACAAATGCATATAAAAAAGGATTATGTAAGTAGACACATAAGATGTTAAACTTGCTTTTATACCCAGCCTTTTAAAATCCCACATATGTCAGAGAGATTATGGTAATACCTTGTATATAAAATATATTTTTAAAATTTTTATTTATTTTGATTTTTTTTATTAACAAAGAAATACACACAGTGGGTATATTAGTATTTGTGTAGTTGTAATATAAATGAGGAATAGATATTTCATTTAATGACCAACTAAAATATTATGAAATACAATTTTCAATCCACAAGTCCCTTGCATAGAGTACTCAGAAAGAAGGCACCTTTGTACCTGGAAGAACCTATGTTATCCGTTTGTATCTTCTCACCCTCTAGCTTCTGAATCCCACGTTACTCTTGTTCAACCAATGGAAATTGAATTTCTTGTGATTGGCTCCTTCCCCAGGCCACCTCACTCTGCTGTCCTAAACATCTCACCCAGGTCCTTATATCTAATTTTCTACTGGTACTCGAAGAATCACGTTAGTCTACTGGCTCAGAGTTGTACTGTCACGATTTTACAAATGTAGTAGATGCAGAAATGATATCGGACAATTATAAAGAGGTTTTTCCTTCATAGCGATTGAGTAATGTCTTTAATTACAGAGAACAAACATGAACCATTGTTTTTCAACTTTATATCAACAGCAATATTCAAGAGAGGTAGCATTGCTTGTTTTGCCAAATTGAGTAAACTCTGTGATTGCTAAAATTATTTTTTTCTCTAGATCTGAATCCTATGCCTGCCTTTTTTGTATCCTCAGAAACTGGCACTTTCTTTTTTTCTTTTTTCTCTTATTTACCCAAAGGCTTTGAGGATTGCCTCCAATTCAATTTAGGGACACCACAGGCAGCTCTTTTAGAATGAGAATGTAATACTAATCTGTCTGCATTGGCTGTTTTGAAAGCACATTGAAAATCAGGTCACCTATGATACAACAGATCTGTTAATCTGTGGAAAAGAGTATATACTAGTAAAGGAAGGACTGAGTGAACAAAGTGAAAAACAGAGGTGGAAGAAGGGTTTTTTTATGAATAACCCAAGTGATATTGGTGGTGTGGTGTTTTTTGTTTTTGTTTTTGTCTTCAAAACTAAGACTTAATCATGTAAGAGTGGGAAACCAGAGTCAAAGCAACTGTTCTTTTAATTTCTCCCACATCAGTTTTAAAAATAAGCTTTTTTTTATTTTAGGAAAGTTTTATATTTAGAGGATTATTGCAAAGATAGTACTGAGAGATCCCATATACTCTGAACCCCACTTTCCTTATTCATATCTTACATTAGTATGGCATATGTGTCAAAATTATTGAAAAGATACTGATACATTATGGTTAATTAAGGTCCAGACTTTCTTCAGATTTCTCAATTTTTCCCTAGTGTCATTTTTCTGTTCCAGGATCCCATCTAGGATACTGAATTACATTTAGTTGTCATGTCTCCTTAGTCTCCTCTTGGCTGTGAAAGTTTTTGAGACTTTTCTTGTTTTTGATGATCTTAACAGTTTTGAGATGTGTTGTTCAGGTGTTTTGTAGCATGACTCGCAGTTGGGATTTGTGTGATGCATTTCTCATAAATAGATTGGGAGGAAGACCTCAGAGATAAAGTGGCATTCTCATCACCTCATATCACTGGTACAATACACAAATATGAGTTATTACTGTGGATGCTAATCTTGATCACCTCGCTTAATGTAATGTCTGTCAGGCTTCTGTACTGTGAAGTTACTATTTTTCATCTGTCTTTCCACACTCTACTCTTTATAAGAAAGTTGCTAATCTGCAGCCTGTACTCAGGAGGGGAGATTTCTGCTTTGCCACTGTAAAAGAGAAATATTTACTGTGTTAGTCTTTTTTCTGCTGCTGTAACAGAATATTACAGACTGGATAATTTATAAAGAACAGAAGTTTATTTGGATCACAGTTCTGGAGGTTGGGAAGTCCAAGAACATGGCCCTGGCATCTGCTCAGCATCAAAACATAGCTGAAAGGGAAGCAAGCATGCAAGACAGAAAGTGGGTAGGGGCCAAACTTAACTTTTTATCAGGAGCCCCACAGTAACTAATCTACTTCCATGATAACAGTGTTAATCCATTCATGAGCGAAGAGCCTTCATGAGCTAATTACCTCCCAATGCTGTTACCTTTGCAATTTAATTCCAACGTGAGTTTTTGGAGGGAACACTTAAGCTATGACATCCACATAAGTTAAAATTCTTCTGCACAGGGAATTTTCAATTCTCCCCAATTGATTTATTTATCCATCATTTATTCATATTAGCATATACTCATAGATATTTATTTTATATTTTATATTACAATTCAATACTACTTCATTTATTTTCTTGCTCAACTTATTACGGCTTTGGCCATTGGATGCTCTTTCAGCTGGTTCCTGTATTTCTTTAACATACTATCATCTTTGTGCATGTTTTCTTTTGGAGGGAGTGGAACATTTTCTTAATTTTTGAAACTAGACATTATTCTGGGCTCGTTGTATGTATTTCCTGCACCAGTCCTAGAATCAGCCATTTCTCCAGGGAGGCCTGATTTATTTTATTGTAGAATGGTATTGAAAATGAAGATTTGGGTAATGGGTGTGCTTATTACTTCTGGGGTGTGCTTGTTGTCAGGCCTTCTGTAGACAATATATTTTTGTATGGTAATCCATGTATATATACATTTCTAAGCTTCTTGGATCTGTTGTTTGGCATCTGACATTTTAAAAGTTTTTTGTTGTTATTACTTTAAATATTTCTTCCGTGTTCTCCTTCTCTTTCCCAATGATGCATATGCTATACCTTTTGTCCCACAATTCTTGAAATTTTTTTCTTTATATTTCAGTTTGGAGAGTTTCTATTGACCTATTTTCAAACTCACTGACTCTTTTCTCCATTATATCCAATCTGATGAGATAGTCGTGTTCAGGATGGTATGACCACGGTCAGTTATGAGCAATCTAATGGCGAGCTGATCAAAGACATTCTTCATTTCTGTTAGGTTTTGATTTCTAGCATTTTCTTTTGACTGTTTTTTAGAGTTTCCATCTCTTTGCTTATATTATCAATTTGTTGTCTACTTTTTCCATTGAAGCCCTTAATATAACATATTAGTCATAGTTATATTAAATTTTTGTCTGATAATTCTAAGCTGTGGTCATATCAATCTGGTTCTGATAAATGCTATGTCTCTTCAGACTGTTTTTTCTTGCTTTTTTGTGCACCCTATAAAGTGTTTTGATATTCAGGCATGTTGTATCAGGGAGCAGAAACTGAGGTAAATAGGCTTTTGGTTGAGAATTTATGTTAATATGGCTAGGAGTTGTGATTTATTGTATGTTTGTTGTAGGTATAAATGCCAGAGGCTTCAACTACCTCTACTGTCCTTGTTTTTCTTCTTTATTAACTTCTCCAAGTACTCCTTTACATAAAGAGCTTGTGCCTTGCAACTCTTTCAGCTGTGATTCACTGTTATTATACTGGAGCCCTGTTTTACTGTGCTTAGATGTGGCAGAGGGTTAGTTTTATATAAAATCTCAGTCTTTTAGTAGTTTGGTGTGTCTTGCCTGCTACTTTCACCAGTATTTCTTGTTTGATGAGACAGGAAGATTAGATGGGCCTAAAGGGAGAGAAATGCTCTTCCCTGGTCTCTTCCCCTGGAGAGCAGGCACTTTTAATGGAGAAGACGCTGGGTGCATTTCACAGGAATTGTTCTTCCTCCGTCCCTACCACTGTCACAAGGAACTTCTTGGGTCTTCCCTATGAGAATCTGGTTTATTTCCTGAAGGTAAAGGCATGAAAGTTGGGGGCGGGGGGAGGGGAGGAGGCTCTTCTAAGACTGCGGCCTTGAGTATTTTTCACTTATACACTAATCCCCATTTAATCTGAAAAATTTTGGCAAAATTACCATTTAAGTGTTCTTACCAGTCTACGTCTCCAGCAGCTTCTGCTCCAGATGAGCAGATTTTGGCTGTGACTTTCACTTGATTCACTTGTCTTTCTAGATTCCAGAATGACAATTTGCCCTGAAATGCCATTTCTGTGGTGTGTCCAATAGAAGGTCATTGTTTTTCAGTCCGTCTCACTTTTTTTGCTCTAAGAATGAAAGTGAAAAAGTCTAACATCTTTACATGTTGAAGCTAAAATTGGAAGTTCAAACTAGCTTTAAAAACCTTTTTTGTTTTCTTTTTTCTGTATCAGATTGCTCAGTTGATAGTGGCCTCTAGTGGAAATTACTATTTTCTTTTTCTTCCACTTAAGTTTTACCTTAATTTTCATTCTGAAAGTTCTTACATATTTCTTGACTTTTTAAAAAAAATTTTTATATCATTTTATTTTTGTCCTTTGCCTTCCTCATTTTCTGTTGCAAGCCTCTTGTTTTGTAGTTCAGAATCCCAAAATTGCATCATGATAGTTTCCCAATTCACTCGTCCCTTCTTCCAGCCTATAATGGTAGCTGGGCACTGATTTGACTTGAGTAAAATTGATTCTGTTGATTATTTCTAGGCTCTCTTTGGCTCAGCTTCCTGAGAAATGCTAACTCTGGGTTTAATGTATATTTACTCCTATGATGCCTGTTTTCTTTTCATTCCTTGTCACTATGTTTCCATGTGTATAAATCACACAAACATAAAAATTACTGACACAAGTCTTGAAACCTTCTTTGATAGTTTAGCTTAACATTTTCAAAATTATGCTTATAGAAAATGCAAAGTAATTTTTAAGAGGCATAGGGGTCCAATCTTGTTTCTTTTGGGTCATACTCATGTAGTTATATTTGACGGTATCAATAAAAAAGAAGACGGATTACTTGAAAACCCATAAACCCTCATAAAATGTATATAAGTACATTATTAAAAGAGATCATGAATTTAAAAATAAATTATTTTATTACTTTGAAAGTTACACTTGATGGGGCTAAAATCTTTAGGTACTGAAAGAAGAGAAGGTTCTAGGCTTGTTATGTCACATTTTTTATGGCACCTGCAATACACTTACTTAGTAATTTACTCACTTACTTAGTAAGCTTGTGAGTAACACATGTGTGTCTTTAATTCTCTGGGTAAAACTTGTACAGCATCGTAGTATTGATTACAATGAATTGTGGTGGCCTGAAAGAGGCAACACATTGCCTACATATACTGTCCGTGAAAGCAACATATGGGTGCTGTACGAGTTAGTCTTGTTTAGTTTGGTGAGGATCCTGGAGGAATGCCAATTATGAAATAGCACAACATTCTCGCACAATTTAATTCCTGTTTTCAGAAGTGGTTAAAATATGTAAATATTGGTCTAATATCTCAGGCTACTAGTAACTTAAAACTAAATAAAAATGTTTGTATATGATATATTAAGAAAAAAGTTCATTTACAAAGTAAAGCAGTTGAAAATATATTGTGGACATTCTTATTCTATTGTATATATTACCTGTAAGAAGGTTAGTCACAAAATACAGGGGATGGAATATAGTCAAATAACTTTTGTTCTTATTCTAGATAATTACTCCTAAAATCTTTATAAAAAAGTGCTCAAAACCCAAAGAATTTTTATTCAGCTATGGTTTGTAAAATGGAAACACTTATTAAAAAGTGTATTTTAAGATTTGATTTGTTTATAATCTGGTATTTGATATATAATTATCTCAATTGTTACTAGATTTCACTAAATGTGTGATCTACATATAGATAGGTAGAGAGATATTTAAATAAAAAATAAAGTAAATACAAAACTGTGCCCACATAATAAGAAGAAATCAGGTAAAGAAAATATTTTCTGATTCTATATGTATTTAATATATTATGTTTGATACAGCAAAGAATATTAGTGTTTAAAACCTGAGATAAGATTTTCTGAAATATGTAAGAATGTTTTTATAATAGAGTTTTAAACATAAAAAGATACATTTTTTTTTTTTTTTTTTTTTTTTTTTGTCTTTTTCGTGACCGGTACTCAGCCAGTGAATGCACCAGCCAGTCCTATATAGGATCCAAACCCACAGCGGGAGTGTCGCCGCGCTCCCAGCGCCGCACTCTCCCGAGTGCGCCATGGGCTCGGCCCAAAAGATACATCTTTTTAAAAGAAAATTCAAAATTTAGAAGTTAAACTATTAAAAAATATAAAGCATGCTGGATAAATTCAATATAATTCAGATAGAAAAAAACATTTTTAGCTACATTGGTAAAGCAAAAACTCATTTTCAACATGAATGAAAGAGTAACTTATTTAAAAAGGAAAACTCAGATGACTGATAATCAGATTAGGTTTAGGGTCTTGGTGCTGGGATTAATATATTAAATGCTTATGAGTAGTATTATTTTCAGTGGAGAAATTCCATTCAATTATTTTTATATGTGTTTATTGAATTATAAAAATAATCAAATTATCTATTCAAAAAGTAACTGGGCCAAAATCAATCATAGCAGTAGGGGAGAAAATGACAATAAATAGGAATTAACTCACACTAAGACTTAATTGAGCTGACTCCAGGGGTTAGATATACATCTCTACATGAAATGCATTAATATTAAATTGCAATAGCATTGGCAGTGATGAAAGTCTTGGACTCAATGTTGATTTTTGAAAGTGAAACCTTTTGTTACCTAAATTATGGAAATAATTAGCAACAATATTTTCATCCAAGCGGGGAAAATTTACGTTAAAAACGTAGTTTTCTAGTGTTTAAAATCTTTCCTTCTTCAGGATTCTAGATTAACTTTGTCCGCTTTTAACTGAGGTATTCAAATACTTACAAATAAGGAAAATATGAAGGTCCTTTACAAACCTTAACGAAGAGTATGTAAGTCAGTCTTGTAAATATTTCCGGGAGTCACGTGTGCACATATCAGTAATCAAGGATATGATTATGTAAGTGTCCGTGTGTGTGTATGTGTGTGTGGGCACATAAGAGTTACCATTGTAGCCTTGCCCAAAGTAAGATGATAAGTGTAAAATTCGTAGAATTACTTAATTTTCCTTGAGTGTATTTTCATTTAATTGCCCCCAAGGTTAAGGAAAATTGAGTAATACTTAGAAATTTGTATTAATCATCTTGCTTTTGGCAAGGCTGGGATGATACTGTTTTCAATTATTAATCCAGTCACCACTATGTATTTAAAGATTTGTCTAAAATAGGGAGGTATGCTTATACACCCTGTAGCAAATAATGTTCCATCCACTTTACATCCACATTTTTTTTGATAGGCAATGCACGATAACCTTCATTTTAGGATCTGTCTGTGTTTTTTCTGTTGCTTCACTCAGGTCCGGAAATCAAAAAATGTAGTGGAGTTACAATTCCATCTTATTTGGTGAAGTAACAAAAGTCATGAAAGAATTAGTTGAAGAGATGGCCATGAACACCTCTGAATTCAGTGCTGAATTTTCTCATTAGAAAGTACTTGTACGAAATCTGGAAATCAGAACCTACTCAGCTGAATTCCATACCTGAGGAAACATGAGTTTTGGTTAGAAAAAAAATTACCCCTGAACTAAAAATGTATTTCCGGTTTTGCCTCTGGATTACTGACTGGGTCATAATGTCCACTGTAAATGGAAATCATCAAGTCGGAGGTATACTTGTTCCCCAATGTTCATCGCAGCACTCTTTACAATAGCCAAGAGTTGGAACCAGCCCAAATGTCCATCATCGGATGAGTGGATACAGAAAATGTGGTACATCTACACAATGGAATACTACTCAGCTATAAAAACGAATGAAATACTGCCATTTGCAACAACATGGATGGACCTTGAGAGAATTATATTAAGTGAAATGAGTCAGGCACAGAAAGAGAAATACCACATGTTCTCACTTATTGGTGGTAGCTAAAAATTAATAGATAAATTCACACACACACACACACACACACACACACACACACACACACACACACACACACACAAAAACCGGGGGGGGTGGGGAAGAAGAAATAACAACCACAATTACTTGAAGGTGATACGACAAGCAAACAGAGGGGACATCGGTGGGGGGAGGAGGGGAGGGAGGAGGGACGGAGGTTTTGGTGATGGGGAACAATAATCAGCCACAATGTATATCGACAAAATAAAATTTAAAAAATAAAAAACAAACAAACAAGCAAACAAACAAAAATAACGCAAAGAAAATTGGAGATAATTCTTTGCTTATAATCATCTTTCTTAAATTAATTAAATAAGTAAAAATTGTATCATTATTCCTTAGTTTGTCATATACAATTGTAACCAGTGCTGGGTAATTCATAGGAAGTCAATTTAATATGGATACAGAACTCAAGAAAAGATAGTTGGTCTTCTGAGCAATGCATTTAAGAATCTCAAAACAGTTTTCTGAGAGATTATATTATCATCTTTATGATTTGGAATGTAAATTGAGAATTATCTAGTATAATGTCCTACTCAATGTGAAATCCCCACATTAATGTTGTACGTTAAAGTTTCTATTATTTATGTTTAGTTTATACAGGAGAGATAACTATAAGTAGGAGATTCAAGAACGTATGATTAAAAATAAAATTCTGTAACCAATTGCATAGTTTTAAAAATATTGGCACATTATAACGTTTATCATACATCATAGTGTCCCCTTATTTGTGGTTCTTCTTTCCGTTCCTATGATCTCCAAATATGCGTAGGCCCACCTTATCTTAGCAATGCCTTTCTGATTTGAGTGTCCTTTTTCTTTCCTTCTAAACTCCTTAGATAACAGGTTATCTTTGATTCCGCAACAATTTTATTCATCACTCACATTTTAATAACTGTAAATCTGGATTTTAGTTTACATATCACTCTTCACTTGTTTGGGTCATATCAAAATATGTAGAATCTCTTATTGTATTTGAAAATTATCACAAGCCCTCTTATGATTGAAATGTGATACGTTGTTTTTATTACTCTGCATAATAGTCCATCTTCTACTCATTGAAATACTGATTTCAATATGCTTTACCTAAAGACTTTATCCATGATCCTATGATTCCTGTACATTCACTATTAAATAAAATGCACACTTGACTTCCCTGACATCCTTTTCTCTCCACAGTTTAGAACAGTTTACAAACATGTATATAGTTCCAATTTTCTTTATCTATTGGCTCACTAGATAAGAGAATTGATTATCTTTGAAATGATCTAAACAAATGAAGAGTGATATGTAAAATAAAATCTAGATTAACAGGTTATTAATAAAATTATTGTGGAAGCAAAGATATTGCTGTATGTGATCAAGGTAAAGGAGCAAAATTGGCTTCATTAATAAATTTAATCATCTATTTTTTCAATGAGTAAATATGTTTTGTTTTGTTTTCTTTCTTTCTTTCTTCTTTTTGGAGTCCAGTAGTTTGTGCTGGGAGCTTTGGTTTCAACAATGAACAACACTGGGACATTCTCTGCTCCTCAGGTCTTTGTATACTTGGGGAAGAGAGCTATTCTATAAACAATGAATTGCAAATGTGAAACTTTACTCAAAAAGAACAATACAGAATGAATTACCCTAAAAGTCAAATTTAGCATGGAGTCTTAATCAGCATAGGCTGCCATAACAACATACCATAAACTAGGTGGTTTAAACAACAAAACTTTATTTTCTTACAGTTTTGGAGGTAGGGAAGTTCAAGATCAAGGTGCCATTCAATTTGGTTCCTAGTGAGGGCTCTCTTCCTAGCTTGCAGAAGGCCACCTTGTCTTGTATCCTCTCATGGACTTTCTTTAGTGCACTCTCATGACTTCATCTAATCTTAATTACCTCCCAATGACCCCATCTCCAAATACCATCAAATCATCAAATCGGGGATTAGGGCTTCAACATAAGAATTTTGGGAAGACAAAAACAATCAGTCCATAATACTCCTTAACAGAATTACATTTTTTATGATATTTAAAAGTGAATAGGTAAAGAGAGGTGACAATGGGGAGGCAGAAGAGAATGCTTTTAAGGAGGCTCTGAGTTAAGAAAAATACAGTGTTTGATTAAAACAAGCCTAATAATGTCATAGCCTAGTAGAAAAGACAGAGGGGGGTAGCATAAGACAGAAATGAAAGAGAGACAGGGATCAGATCATAAAGGCCACATTAAGCCAAATTTATAATTTTAGACTTAATGCTGAAGACAAAAATAATAGTGACAAACTTTAAGCAGGGAGTTAGTAGCATAATCTTCTTTGTTCTTTTCAAATAGTGTAAAGTAGGTCTGAAGGTACAGGAAGGGATTATTATAACACATGTGCGAAGTAGGTGTGGTTTGTACTAGAGTAGTTGTAACAAAGATGAAGACAAAGTAAACAAACTTGAGAAATATTCAGGGCTGGGTAATCAGTTGTCCTTTGGTTAGGTAGGGTGTGAAAATGAATGTTGCTCTTTGTATAACATGCATATCCTTGCACGTTACCACCAAATAGTAGCATAGGGAAGTTTTGGGGGAGCGTGAACACAAAGTCCATTTCTGAATATTTTTCTAGTTTTAGTCAGAATGTTTCTGTCGTTTTCTTGGGCTAATATTACTGCATAGTACTGAAAGTTAGTTCCTCACATTATTAAAACCCTGTTTCTTGTTTCTGGCCACCTTGAAAAAGGACTGCTTGAGTCCTATCCTGACTTGCAGCCCTAGAACTGGGTGTTTGCTTTCTCCTAAGCAGGGATTTCAGTAATTAAACAAGTATAAAATCAGAAAAGGTGACTGAGTGCAAATCACATCCTGTGGTTAGTATAAATCTCAGTTAAGTCACTTTAACCTGCTTCCAGCCTTAACATCAGATTATTTTTATAAACTTTCTCTCATTGAGACATTCTTTGTTCCCTAGGTGTTATTCCTCTCATTTCTTGATGACCTGTGGCTTCTGAATCACTATCGCACTCTCCAATACTTCTCTCACAATAATTTTAGAAATTTCAATATACAGATTTTTTAAAATACCTATTTGGTTCCTTAACCTGCTCTTTTTCAGTAATCTTGTCCTCAACCACAACTCAACCACTACCTATCATACTCAGCTGAGATAAGAGGTGCTCGTTTTCCCTAGGCTCAGGTTACAGGACATGTCTCTGGGTTTCAAGCCATTCCCCAATGTTTCAGGCCCCTCTTCTAGGCTGTCCCCTAGAGGAAAGTTACTGTTGCTAGTTAGACCTATTTTTGGCACCATGGGGAAAACATGACCACAGAGGACTGGCTTATGCAAATCCAGAGGCTGGGCATGCTCAGTAGAGATGGGTTTTTTAATCCTGGTAGCCAGGCATGCTAAGTAAAGTGGAGTTTATCCTCTGAATGACCTTCCACTAGAGGTGCTAGAGATCACAGAATATTCTTGAGTATGCCTAGTGCATGTGATAGGATTTGACCAATAAACATACTCCAAGAAGAGACCAATTGTGCATGTGCAAGAATATGTTACATAATTGGGAACCACCCCCTTAACTGAATATTCATAAGATAGAAAAACTATAAAAACCAAATCCCAGCAGAAGGTGGGGTTGTTGCTCACTTTCCTGGGGCCGTCCTGCACATTGCTGGCTGAGGTGTGTATAGTTTACTTTGTGTCGAACTTACTTTTAGCAGGTGGCTTCTTACTCTCTTGAGTAAGAAGTAAAGTTCAGTACAGACTGCACTCTGTACTGAACTTTAAGTGTGTATTTCTTGCTTTTGTGTTGCCTTGGTGTGGATCCTGCTCAGTCTCTGGAGCTAGGCCGCACTGTTTCAGTGAAATCTGTATTTCAAGGAACCTGCTCTCACTTTCCACTATGACTCTGCTCTTGAATTCTTTCCTGTGGCAAAGTCGAGAACCTGGTAAGATGATGGGGTGGGTTAAGACTGGCTGTCAGGCCTCCCAGACCTTCTCTAACATCACAAACACAACCTAACATCCTCATACTCTACTGTGGTTAATGATTTATCATCAGCAATAACTACAATGCTGCCATTACCCCAAATTAATGTGTGTGATGGTTAATTTTCTTGTGTTATCCTGGCTTGGCTATAGTATTCAGTTATTCAATCAAATACAAATGTAGTAGGTGTTGCTGGGATGGTGTTTTGTAGATGTGGTGGTTAACATCTATCAGTTTAAGTAAAGGAGATTACCTTGATAACATTGATTGACCTCGTTGAACCTGTTAAAAAGTCTTAAAAGAAAAAATGAGGCTATTTTAAGGAAGAAGAAATTCTGCCTCATGAAATCAGCATCAGCCTTTATCCAGGAGAGTTTCTTTTCTGCCAGCCTGCACTAGGGATTACAGATTTCAGGCTTGCCAGCCCAAGCAATCACATAAACCAATTCTTGAAGTAACTCTCAGTTTCTCTCTCTCTCTCTCTCTCCCTCCCTCCCTCCCTCCCTCCCTCCCTCCCTCCCTCTCTCTCTCCCTCCCTCCCTCTCTCTCTGTCTGTCTGTCTGTCTCTCTCTCTCTCTCACAAACACACACACACATGCACACACTCAGTGTATATATATGGTTCTGCATCTGCTTTTCTGGAAAACCTTGATTGGCACAACATCTCTCTCTCTCTCTAGCTCTACCCAATATTCCTTTAACTTTAATGAGACTTCTAATGGATTGATCATCTCTTCTTATACTTAGTTCTATGCTTTGAATGTTCTCTCTTCCTCCTTTACTTAGTTTAAATTTCATATTAAATCCATATAATCACTTCCTTGAATATATCCTCAAGTGCCATGTCCCTGTTTACTTATTCATACAAACACAAAAAATTCACAGCCTCAGTTAAACCTGTTCAGCACAGACTCTGCACACACTCCTGCAGCCATTCAGGTGAGGGTGGCTAGGGAAAAACAACAGAAAGACCCACTGATTTGTTTCATGTCAAATTCACCAAAAACTCACATGGACTCTTGATGCTTCTTGACCATTCGCACTCCTAACATCCTAGAAGACTAGTTTATATCTTACTCTTTCTCCTCAAATACCCACCACCTTCTTTTACATCCTCTTTCATTTAATAACTTCCTTCCTACTTCACAGAGAAAACAAATAATCAGAAAATAATTTCTATGGTGTAGTAGTTGGTTTCCCTACCTGGGCTAATTCATCCAATCCTAAGCTGCTGTGACTATTGGCTGCTAATTGCTCATCTCTATAAACTTCTTCAGAAACTTTCCCATGACCACAGGAATCATCTTGTCTGGAAGGGCTTGGGAGGTTACACTAACCCCCTCACACCACTGGCAAATGACTGTCAGCCAATGGCTGATTAACACAAGAGAATGGACCAATTGCTTTTCTAGCTTCCTTATAGGTTTTGTTCCTGGGAGCACCCACTGGATAAGTCACTTGCACACGAATCCCCATCTTAGTCTCTGCTTCTAAGGAAGCTGATCTAGGACACAGAGATTATGACCATCCCATTATCAGCATCTTGTCACTACATCTTGTTACGACAGAATAACTATCCATATTCCTATATGAAGATATTCCCATTGTTTTTGCAGTAAATTCCATCCTCTTACATAGACTCAGGGTTATCTTTCAAATTCGCCCCCCCCCTTTGCATTATTAATGTTTATTCCTGTATTTGACCACTTTCATTACCATTCAAACATTCTGCAGTTTCTCCTGTCTTAAAAACTCCTTTTTTCTTATCCCATTTCTCCCACCTGTTATTGCTCTGTTTATTTACTTTACTTTTCAGTATCTCTCAAAACTGTTGTCTGTATCAGATGTTTCCAACTCTCCTTTTCTATTTTCTCTTAAACCTTGCTCAAGCATGGCTTTGTCTCCATCCGTCCCCACAAAAGGTCTGGTCAAGCTCAC
The DNA here is from genome assembly GCF_027409185.1 of Cynocephalus volans. Taxonomy (NCBI): domain Eukaryota; kingdom Metazoa; phylum Chordata; class Mammalia; order Dermoptera; family Cynocephalidae; genus Cynocephalus; species Cynocephalus volans. The sequence continues at coordinate 28,101,479 of NC_084461.1, read as the reverse complement.
CAGTGATCTCCAAGCTACTAAAGCTTGTGGTCAGTGGTCAGTTCTACACAACTGATATGCAGCATTTGACACAGCTGATACTTTACTTCTTTTTGATGCTATTTGTTTATTAAACTCCCAGGTTACCACACTTCTTTGGTTCTCCCATCTCATGGTTGCTACATTTTGGCATCTTTTGCTGTTTTGGGTTCTTCCAGATCTCTTCTTTTTGGGGACTGCAGGGCTCTATATTTCTTTTCTTTTCCTCTACACTTACTTCTTTGGATAACACCACCTATGCTGATAACGACCAAAGTAATATCTACTGCTCATATCTCTCCCCTAAACTCCAAATTCAGCTGTTCTTTCTCCCTATATCTCTTTCTCACTCTCAGGTCCTCCCTTCCTCCCTATCTCTCTCTTTCTCTCTCAGTCACTCTCATCTTATTTATCTATGCTTCATGTCTAGTTAGACATTCTACCAGTTATCAAAGGGTAAGTTATGCAGCAAGAAAAAAAACACTCAAATGTAATCAGATTTATTTTTCATTCATTCTACATGTCCATTGTTACCCTCACTCCACGATGGAAGCTGACAGAAGGAACAGCCTGTACGTGGACTATTGATGTTCTTGTGGCAGATGAAACTATGCAGGAAGAAGTGAGTGCTGCCTGTTCAGTCTTCTATTAACCAGCTTTAAAGCTTCTGCTTGCACTTCATTGGCCAAAGCATGTTGCATGGCCAAGAACTGAGATATATAAATTTACTAAAATATAGAGAAGTAGAGAGAGCATTTAGTGAGAGATTTTTAACATAGAACTTATGTACTATGACAGAGTAAAAAAGAATATAATAGACTTTTAACAATATAATTAACTAGATTAAATTTTTACATGGAAAAATTTTCAGACCTGATAATCAGAGTTTTCAACTAGAAATTGATTATAAAATTAATTACAAATAATACTTTAATACATTTCAAAACATTTGATGCTCTACTTGTCACATTATGTGAATAAAATATAAGTAGAAATTAATTTTATAAGGTTTAAAAAGTTTATCACTTGACAGTAACCCAGTAAATGTATATTTTATCTAATAAATTAATAAAAATATGTAATTCATATATCAGTGATATAAAATAAGATAATATAATAAACAAAATATAAGAAATTTAGATAATGATAAAAATTCCATTAAAAATTTTAAAGATGGGGCCAAATACACTGAAGAATAATTATAATTATTAATGCTCGTATTATTCTTATTTTATTTTTTATTTATTCAAAATATTTTATCATTTGCTTGAACATATTTCTGGGGTTCAGAAACTGTGATATATATATATACACACCGTGGAACACTACTCTGCCATAAAATAGAATGAAATACTACCATTTGCAACAACATGAATGAGTTTGAAGAAACTTATGTTGAGTGAAATAAGCAAAGCACAGAGGGATAAATACCGCATGAACTTACTCATATGTGGGGGCTAAGAGAGAAAGAAGGAAGGAGAGAAAGACAACAGTAGCGCATTGGACTTGCAGAGGGAGGGAGCATTCCTTGGGCTAAAAAGTGGAGTGTGGGGTGGGGGAGGTAGAGGAGGAGGGAGGTTGGGTATAATTGGGTGGGGGACACGGAGTACAAATGCAGTCATATTATTCTTAAAATAAAAAAAAATCAACATCTAAAATAAGATTTTAGAAAATAAATAGTACTCAGCTTTACAGATATTAAAAACAATGAGTTTATGAGCCAAAAAGGATAAACATGTTAGAAAACAGAACAATTAAAGATATATGCTACAAGAACCAAACAAAAATACAAATAATACAAAAATACAAATATTTGTCATTTCTCTACACTTCCATGGTCTGAACTCCAGATGTCAATGATCCAGGTTCTTCTTTCTTCTCTTCTTGCTCTGTTTACCAATTTCAATAATTTAAGAAACATGGTAACATAAAAAGAAATGCAAAGAGCTCCAAAATCCATATTTTGTCCCAATATCTTTTTTTATCCATCAAATCCTAGAGATAAACGATTGAACCCAGAAATAATTTAAGGATAAATCTGTGTCAATCAAGAATGTATTTAGCTATAAATAACAGGAAACACCTTCATATAGAAATTGCTTCAGCTTTGGGTGCTGCATCCCTAATCCAGACGGGAGGAAGAGGGGTAGGGCAAAGGACTGCAGAGCCATGCCAACTGACTATGAGTACTTTAAAATAACTTTTTCCAGAAATTTCTGTCAGTATCTTCCATATAAATATTAGGGGGCTGGAATTGAGTTACTTGGCTGCTTTTAGTTGCAAGAAAATTTAGGATGTTTATTATTTTTAACATTGCTGCAAAGAATAAATTTGGGTTTTTTGTTTTTGTTTCTGTTTTTTTGTGTGTGAAAAAAAGTGAGAATGAATGTTAAGTGACAACCAGCAGTTTCAATATAATTTATTTTGAGACTATTGTGAAATTGTTTTGTAATATCATGTAAACCGTAATTATTACAAGATAAACTAATATAATGAGGTTATTATTTTGCCAAACTTGACAGTATACAAAAACCAATCAACAATTATTTAACGATTCATAAAGTGGGTACATATGTACTAATAGTTTGAGCACCAAAAAAGCATTTTACATATTAGTAACATCCTTGTAGGAATCCCATAGTTAATAGAAATTTCATTCTCAATAATAAAAACAGAATCATTTAATAATAAAAATGTAACATATTAAAAAATCCTCTTCATAGGGATTCTAAAATATTTAAGTAAATTTAGAATCTAGTAACTTCTAGTTAAACACAGTGAGATTGAAATCCCAAGGTTTTGTTATTGTTGTGGGGGAAAGAAAGAGGAAAAATTTAAAAACATAATTATTCTAAAATAATCTGGGGTAAGAAACATGAAACTACAGAAAATAAAATGCCAAAACATACAAGTAATGCTAAGGGACCACCATGCCTTACAATGGATTACAAAATCAGAATAGGCAAAGGAAATAGATCAGTGGAACATCATATAATCGAAGTAAATATAAGAGAAAAACCCTAATGTTTATCAAGAAAATATTAAGTGTTTGGTATATATTTGATTTGAATTGATATGTGTACATATATATAAATATATATATGTGTACATATATAAATATATATATTTAATTTTAACATGTCCTTCTTTTAGGGTGGAAGGTATTTCAAATACAGCTGTGGACCTCCAATTTAAAGAAAAATGCACCTGTGGATTAGATGACTTATATAAAGTTTTTTTCTAATCTATTCTGTCTTTGACTTTATTTTTTGACCATATGCTTCCTTAATCTATGGCACCTGTGAAATGATATATTATTGCAATCCCTACACTGAAAAATGGAGGTGGCAGCTTCAGAATTTCTACACAGGGACAATAATCATGTTGCAAGAAGTGATCTAAAGAAGGATTTGCACAGAACTTTGTACTAAATTGATCTTAGAAAGTCAATTGCCTGTATCCAAAAATGCAGGATAGAGAAAGGGTGAAGGGGGAAGGAAGGCAAAAGTCTTTCCTTTCCATGCTAACTCTAGACACTATCACTACTGGTTGAAAATCTCATTTACATCTAATCTCAGGGCCTGGAATTCTGAATTCCAAAAGAATTAGCATTATTGATAACCCATAGTGACCTTTCTTTTACATATCTTATGTCCCTATGCCACCCTCATCTGGTAAACACCGATTCTTCCTCTAGAGCAGATTAGGTTTATCCTTGGGGGAAATATTAATACCCTGCATTTTTAGTTTTGTATCAGAACATGCTGAGTCTTCAAAAATGATTTAAAAGGCCTGAAAGAAGGATATTTACAGGTAATGAACATGGCAAAGTGACACCAGACCAAAGAATTTCTGCTCTTGTCTTGTGAACCAGTAACACCAAAACTGTGATCACGGTTATAATGACAGAAAGCACCAGCCCAACTGTGCTTTCTCTTATGATGTGAAAAAGTGGAGAAATTGCAAACAGATCAGTATGCACAGTACATTTTTATTTTTAAATTAAGTCTGCATATACATAATTGTTGTGAGTCTTGTGAAAGCAGCCCATTCTACTGTGGTGTAGTTTGATGTTGAAAAGATCTTGATTTATTATGTTTCTGCTTTTTTTGACACATCTCAATTTCAATGAAATGAGTATCAATGGAATTTTATTGAAGAGACATACAATGATATATCCTCATTTGCCATATTTTTCTTGTGTATTGATAATGCTGACTATATTGCATCAAAAACATAACATAGAAGGTTTTGATTTTATCTATGTCTCTGCAACATTTGGAATGAGATACTCTCAGGTTTATCTGTTAAAATTGGTGGTTCACCTATTTAGTATCACTAGCAATATCTGATAAACCACTTACTCCATTCAAGAAAACAAAACCTCAGAGATTAAAATGTAGAAATATTTGTATCTAAACATCTCCTAGACTTTACTTAGACTTCATTGAAATAAAGATTGGGAGACATGACATTAATCTATGTTTGGATTGTTAACGGATCAGTATTGTTATGTTTGGGGTCCTGTGCAGTTTATGCTTTAAAAAAATATTTATTTTGACTTATAATTCTAAGAAGCAGTAGTTCTTCAATATCCTCAATTAAATACTAAGGCCTCCAAAGATTTCTGCCACTTTTAATGGGTTACCTTCAGTAGTTCTTGAGAATGATTTATTCTTCCAGCCTTAGCTTTAATAGAATAATATTGTTTCCATAAAAATATCGTGCATAGGATCTTTGAGCTTCTGCAAAGCAATAGAGTACAATATATTTTTCATAATTTATCCCAATCTCGTGATAATGCCCATCTACAGATATGCACAATCAATAGGAAAAATAAGCAAATTGTAGTTGCCATAGTGGGGGACCCAAAGTTTTAATGTAGGAGAAACTGGTGGCAATGGCCAAAATTGAGAGAGAAGTACAGCAAAATGTTCCCTAGGAATTTAAATGTGGGAGGGATGGACATCAAGAATATGTAAATAGTGAAAATACCTGGGTTGAAGGGAGAGCAGAGGAAGATAACCAGGTGGTGAAGTCTCTCTGATCCTAGAAAAGACTTAACAATGAAGCTGCAGTGTCCCATAAAGAAACTTTTGGTTTACTAGTGGAAGTCTAGGAGGCATGCCCTTATGAAACTTAGATACCTTTTTGTCTAGCTCAGGTTTTAGCAAACAGTGGCCCATGGGCCAAATCTCACGCACTACCTGTTTTTTGAAAATAAAGTTTTAGTGGAACACAGCCACATCTGTTAATTCATGTATTCTTTGTGGCTGTTTTCTCTTTAAAATGACAGAGTTGAGTGTTGCTGCAGAGATCGTATGCTCAACAAAGTCTGACATATTTACTATCTGGTGCTTACAAAAAAGTGCTATCCTCTGGTCTAGTTGAGTTGGCCTACAGGGCACTGTTGTTAAGTCTTTCTGATGTCTTAACAAAGGGTTTACGGTCACCCGCATGATAGGAACTGTACCTTGAGGTTTTGTTTTGCTGGCAGCACCCTCGATTTTATCTTTTCCCTGATGTTATTTTCTGCTTTGAAACATTTTTGCTGGATGGAAAGATGATAGAGAAAAATATTTTTATTTCTAGCCAAGCAAATCCTGGCTTCCTTATATTTTGGCTAAAGTCAAACATTTCAAACTTTACCTCATCCCTCTGTATCCCTATCTGTCATATACAGTTGAAACAAACCAGCTGGTACTTTTGATACTCTGCTTGAAATTCTTGTAAGTCACATTCTCCAGCTCTAAGATAGCTTTTTCTATTTTCCATGTTACTGCAGCTATAGTTTTGCTAAATAAACTATTTTTTTGCCACATATGTGATCTTTATTCCAGTTTCTTGTAAGAATTTTCTGTGTCTTTTCTGTTCCTACTAACAGACTTCTTGAGAACTTTCTGGCCTATACCCACAGCCCAGTCACAAAGCTAATGACCTACTTCACTAAGTCATGAATTTATCTAGATCTGGTACCTGTTCTGGATGTAAATTTTTTTATTGAAAAATAATCAAATCCTTCTGCTTTTTATTTTGCCCATATATTTTAGCTCTTCTCTAGAAAATTTCAAGATTCCAAACTTATCAAAAATGTATTGATTTTGTCTTTGTTTTAAATGATGTGAGATAACATTTTATATCATTTTTCTATTGTCCTCATTTTTTTATTGTATATTCTAAAATAATTATTTCTTAAATATTTATGCCAGGATTATTTCTATTTTTTAAAGATAATCACTTGGATTGATTTATCAACTTGTATGAGAGAGTTAATTCAAATATTTCAGGTTTTAACTTTATTAATTCCCTTTTCCTGTTTATTCTGCTTTATTTTTTATGTTTTACCTGGTATCCTGATTTAAATGCTGAAGATACTTATTTTGAGATTTTCTCTAAATTGGAACTGCTTTAATTTTATTCTACTGTTTCATTCAACATCATGAACATGGGTTTAAGTATTGCTGGATAATGTTTTAAGTGAAGTATTGCTTAGTTTTTGTAGAAAAATAAGTAGTAAGGTTTTTGTCAACATACCTCACCATGTTCATTATGCATTTTGAGGCATTTTAAAGTCTGTATATTATTATTTGTTTGATGTTGCTTAAGACAGATTCAGTGGCCACATTTTGGAGAATGCTTTGATCTTACTGTCATTTCACTATTGAGATCCTAGAGATGGTGGCATTTCTGTCGGTGTAAACATGGTTTCAAGTTGTTATAATTTTCCGTCATTTAAAACTATTTTTACAAAGTCAAAAATGAAAACTATGGGTATTAAAATCTTAAAAATAAACATGTTATTTGCTATGGGTTAACACATAACTAATTTAATCCTGCATTTGTAAACAAATTAAGCATAATTTCAAAAGAAATTTTAATGGATTAATTGTTTGTGCTTGTAATTAAAAGTTTAGACATACAAAGCAAAGCAATGTAAAATGATACATTCATTTAAAAATATTTTTATTATAGGTGTGAGTCTTTTTACCTTCACCACAAGAACTTGTATTTCTGTTCCTATGATTTGAAAGACATGAACTCTTTGCATGCATCAGAGTTGATAGTATTATCTACATGTAGGCATGCACACCACGATTTCACACTAATATTACAATGTTCAATAACACGCACATAACTTTTGCCAATCTTGATTCTTCAAACATAAACATTATGCTGGTCCACTTGATCAAGCAGGGTTCTACTGAACTGTGCATATGTGATAAAGTCTCTTAAGAGCACAAAATATCAATGTTTCCCAAAATTGATATTTTCTATTCTGACCTCTTGTCTGAATTCTGTTCCCATGAATGTGTGTTGCCTGCTCCTTACGTGACTGTCACTATTCTGAAACCTGTGGATATAACATGGAAAAGCAAAAAAAACATACAACAAACACATAAAGTCCCTGTGTGTTACAGTGAAAGGAGCTGGCCAGCAAATGCATAAATCTCTAACATTTTGCCAGGAGCAAACTTATGAAGAAATTTGATGTAGAAAGAGGGTTTTTCTAGCAATGGTAGAAAACATCTTTCTAACCAATCCTCCTACTGAGATTAACTTGTAAAGCAAAAAAGTTATTAAAAACAAAACAAAACAAGACAAAACAACTATGTGGAATGCCAAGATAGTGAGGATTGTGACATCAAAATTCCAGAGAGAATAGAAGCCCAGTGATCCCAGTATTCAGTATGGCTCTTCTCGTGAAGGTATTTGATGATTCAGAATCAGAGACTGAAAATATGAAAGGGTGAATAGAGCTTTCAGCAAACCCATAGGGATGAAAATAAAAAAAAGAAATGGTGTTCATGGCCCATTAAATGTGATGGGTCTGCCAAAGACCTTAATAGACACCTCATCAAAGAGAGCAAACAACACATGAAAAGATGCTCCATATCTTATGTTTTATTAGTCTGTTTTTGTTGTTTATAACAAAATACACAGAACCGGGTATTTTGAAAGAAAACGAAATGTACTGCTTACAGTTTCTGAGGCTGGGAAGTCCAAAGTCTAGGGAAAACATTGGGGGAGGGTCTTAGTGGTGACTTCAGTGATGCGGGGTATCACGTTGCAAAAATATTGGAGCAGAGAGAGCAACCTCCTCATTCACTCTCTCTCTCTCTCTTTTTTTTTTTTTGTCTTTTTGTGACCGGTAAGGGGATCGCAACCCTTGGCGTGGTTTCGCCCACACCGCGCTCAGCCAGTGAGTGCACCGGCCATTCCTATATAGGATCCGAACCTGCTGCGGATCGCCGCTGCGCTCCCAAGCGCTGCATTCTCCTGAGTGCGCCACTGGCCGGCCCATTCACTCTCTTTTTAAAGCCCTCAGAACCATGCCCCTGACCACCATTATGAATCCATTTACTACTGCATGGTCCTACATGCACATCTTCAAGGCTCCACCTTTCAATCATCATAATAGGATTTCCCATCCTCTTAACAGTCACAGGAGGGGCTAAGTTTCTAATGCATAAGTGTGTAAAACTTGGGGAACACAATTCAAGCTTCAGTGAGTTTTGCAGGGACATAATTCAGACCACTACATATATCATCAGGGAAGTACAAATGAAAGCAACAATAAGATACCACTACACACCTATTTGAATGGCCAGAATCCAGAACAGTGACAACACCAAACACTAGTGAAGAAGTGATGCAATAGGAACTCTCATTCATTTCTAGCAGGAATGCAAAATGGTGCAGCCACTTTGGAAAATAGTTTGGTGGTTTCTTACAACACATAGGCTTACCATATGATCCAGCAATTTCACTCCTTGGTATCCACCAAAAGGAGTTGAAAAATTATGTCGTCCTCACTAAAGCCTGCACACAGATGTTTATAGCGGCTTGATTCATAATTGCCCAAGTTTGGAAGTTACCAAGATATCTTTCAACAGGGGAATAAATAAATACACTGTGGTAAATCTGGACAATGGAATATTATTCTGAGATAAAAAGGAAACGAACTATCAAGCCATGGAAATATATAGAGGAAACTTAAATGCACATTGCTAAGTGAAAGAAGCTAGTCTGAAAAAGCTATATTATATGATTCCATCTACGTTACCTTCTGGGAAAAGAAAAATTAAGGAAACAGTAAGTAAGGTTTCCAGGATTTGGGGTGGGGAAAAAGGGGGATGAGTAGGCAGAAAACAGAGGATTTTTAGGTCAGTCAAAATACTCTGTATGATACTATACTGATGGAGACATGTCATTATGCATTTGCCCAAACCCACAAAATGTACAATACCAAGAGTGAACCCTAATGTAAGCTATAAATTTCTTGTTATTATGATGTGTCAATATATGTTCATCAATTATAACAAATGTACCACTCTGGGGTGTGGAGAGTGTTGATAATGGGGGGCAGGTTATGTACATGTGGGGGCAGGGAGTATGGGGAAATTTCTGTTCTTTTCTCTCAATTTTGTTGTAAACTTAAAATGCTCTAAAAGAATAAGGTCTTTTAAAAAAAAGATGATGGATGCTCTCTGATAATTGATAATCATTCCAGTCTTTCATTTGGGACCATACAGACCTAAACAATAGGATAAAGTTGATTGAGGAATCGGCCAGTTCTGAAAGACACTGAGGCCAAATTCAAATGACCTCAACCTGCAATTGAAATAAAATTGAATGTTCACATGCAGATACTTTATCAAAGGAAAAAATATGTCCTATTTGAGTATCTTGAGATTCTCTCATGTATGTTACCTAAGAAAACCCCAAACAAACCACACAAGATAAGAACTGACCAAAAAACATGTGCAATACTGACAATAGAAACAAATATATAGTGTATCCAGAAATAGCAGGACTTTAAAATAATTATAATTAAATTTTCATGTAACTAAATGACATGGTTGGGAATTTCAGGAAATAATATAAAAGTATAAAATGTTAATGAAATACGTACAAACAATAGCAACACTAACTGAATATAAAACCTGAGTGATAAAGAATTGGAAGACATGTCAGTAGAATATATATACACTGTATTGCAGAAAGAGAAAATGAAGAAATCACATAAAAGGGAGTAAGACACATTTGGGTCAGGGTAGAAAGTTTTAACATGTATGTAATCAAGACTTCAGAAAGAAAAGACAATGAGGATGGACTAAAAGCAACATATGAAGAAATAATAGCTGAGCATTTTTCTAAATTGTCTGGAACCACTAGAAATCCCAACTACAAAAACAAAAAAAAAAAATGCAAAGCACCTAGGCACATTTTAGCAAGTCCACCAAAAATCAAAGGCAAAAAGTCATGAAAATAGCCAAGGAATAAAGACATATTATCTTCAAACTAACAAAACTAAGATAGACAGCTAATATATTAAGAAAAACAATGCAAGTCAGAAAACAAGGAATGACAGTACAAAGTATTTGTGGGAAAAAAAACCCCCAAACTGCCAAATTAGAATTCTATACCCATAGGAAATATGACGGTAGGTAAAAAATAATCTGATATTTCATATCAGAAATGTAAGAAGATATGAAGAATGATGAGATGATGAACATGTGTATAAATCTAAACATATACCACTTGCATAAAACAAAGCTATTACATTTATGACATGTTCAACATACAAAACTAAAATATATGATAGCAATTGTACAAAACGCAAGAAGTTAAATTGGTGTTGTAGTATTCTAGGATCCTTCATTATCTGAGAAGTGATAAAAGTAAACCAACAGAATGAATAGCTAGAAATCTAATACAGGGGAAAATGAAAAACACTTAAGTTCTAAATAAATTTTTTAAAAACCCAATAAATCCTAAGAAAGGAAAGAAAGAACAAAGAATAGATGTTAAATAAAACAAAGCAAATAATAAAGTTTGACTTAAACCCCAATTCATCAGTAATAATAGAATAAAGAATATAGTTTATGGACAGAGTGTTTTAGACTGTTATAAATTTAAATTATATATTAATTACAATATTCACACGAGAAATATGAGAATATATAATAATTGACAGTAAAGAATTAAAAAGATGCCATGTAAACACTAACAAAAAGAAAGATTGAGTTATACAAAATATTGGACAAAGTAGACTTAAGGCAAGGAACATTATTTTAAAGAAAGAGGGACATTTGAAGTAATAAATGTGTCAATTCACTTGGAATACATAAAAATTTTTACACATCTAACAACATAGTTTTACAAGCATACAGCAGAAACCTATACAACTAAAAAGAGAAATAAAATCTGAAACCAGTAGGGAATTTTTAACTACTCTCGGTAATCAATAGAACAGCATAAAAAATCTGTAGATATAGAGGATTTGAAAGCATAATAAACAAAATGGTTTAATTACCATATATAGAACAATTAAACCCAACAATTGCAAAGTACATACTGTTTTTAAGTGCTCATAAAATACTGATGAAAATTACCTATGGTGGCTACAGAGTGAGTCTAAACGCATTTCAAAGCACTGATAAAGTATAGAGTATGCATTCTGACCACGGTAAAAGTAAAGTAGAAATTAATACAGAAAATAAGCAAAAAATCCTCACATATTTGGAAATACACAACACAACTTTAAAGTCTTTGGTCAAAGAAGAACTCATGATGGAAATGATAAAATATTTTAAATAAATGGAAAAAAACTCCCACATATCAAAATAGGAAGAATGACACTGAAACAGGGCTTAAGCAGAAATGTAGAGCTGAGATACACATATTATAGGTAAAGAAAGGCTGATAATCAAAGTTCTAAGCAACCATTCCTGTTATTAGAAAACAATTTGCAAATTATACCTATAAGAAGAAAGGAAAGAATAATAAAGACATCAATTACTGGAATAGAAAACAAGGATGTACAGATGGTCCCTGACTTACAATGATTTGGCTTACAAGTTTTCACTTTATCATGGTGTGAAAATACTATGCATTCAGGAGTATGAACCATACTCTGAATTTTGAGTCTTGGTCTTTTCCTGGGCTAGCAATATGCTGTAAGGTACTCTCTTGTGATTTAGGCCAGCAGCCACGCGATTATGAGGGCCAACAACCGATACTGCAACTGTACTCTACAGTGTGCTGTATTTAATAACTTACATGAGATACTCAACACTTTATTATACAACAAGCTTTGTGTTAGATGATTTTGCTCAACCTTAGGCTAACGTCAGTTCTGTGCATATTTAATAAAGGCTAGGCTAAGCTATGATGTTCGGTAGGTTAGGTGTATTAAATGCATTTTCAACTTACTGTATTTTTAATTTATGATATGTTTATTGGGACATAACCCCATCGTAAACCGAGAAGCACCTGTACCAGAAAAACTAACAAATACAAAAGCTGATTTTTGAAAAGATCAATGCAATTCTAAACCGGTAGGAAGACTGCTTAAAGAAAAAAAAGAAACAAACAAAAATCCTATACGAGGAATGAATCAGGGGCATCATTACATCATAAAAGCCTGCTAATGTCTTTCAAATATACCCTGTTCTCATCACATTAACATCTCCAATCCCAATTAGCATTATTTTTTGACGATAGTGGAAGTTTAAAACAGGGCTACAAATTCTTTGACACATCCCATTAGGTAGTGAGGATTTTTATCCTTTGCCCTGGAATTTGCTGAGCTTGTGAACACTTAGATCTGTAGAGTGGGCAGAAGTGATGCCATGTTACTTCTAAGGGCAAGTCATAAGAGGACCTGCAGCTTCCTGTTGTTTGCTGGGAAAAGTCACACTAGGGCTCACATGTCACCAAGAGTTGTCTGACTAGTGAGAGTCTGCCATTCTGTGACAAAGCCACACCACATGGAAAGGCCAACAAGCCAGTTGTGCCCAGCCCTCAGGCCGCCCCAGACCAGATGCTGGGGAAGAAGTCTCCACACAACTTCAGCTCTCAGCTCAGGAAATCACTCTCTCCTACTCTAGTCTCCCAGCTGAGGCCCCCTGTATCAAAGAGCAGAGAATAGCTGCATTTCCTGTCCCTTGTCCAAATTTACAAGCTTACTGAAAAATGGTTCTCTGTTTACCCCTGTAAGTTTTGCAGTGGTTTGTGATGAAGCAATAGATAAATGGAGCCCCTAGAATTTGAGAATAGCCACTTAAATGTCTCCTGCATTCATGCTGCCCTCCTTCGATCTCTTGTTTGAATGAAAATCAGAGTTACATTTTAAAATGGCAAATCTGTTCTCACTTCACCCTATTTAAAACCTTTTATTGGAATTCCAGTGCTTTTAGCAAAACAGAGATGCATCTTCATTGTGCCTTACCGAACTTTCTTTGGTTTCTGCACTGCCTAACCTGAACATTCAAATCAGGCCAGGTCACCCTGTAACATGCTCTTATTAAATACATCTTTTTCTCATTACATTTACTACAGTTATGATTTTACATGCAGTGGTGAAATTATGTGACTAATGCTATTCCCTTATTAAGCTCTAAATTTTTTGAGGACAGGGACTACGTCCTGACTTAATCATCATTTCATCCCAGACACCTAGCCCATTGCTGAGCCTAAAATATGTGGTCAATAAATACTTCTTATTGCTGATGTTTTTGAAGAATAGCAACTAAGAGAAAATCTGAAATGGCATAAAAAATGACCTGGATCAACTCAAGAAAGGAAAGCTTAAAACACTGTGTGTGAGAAAGAGAGACAATAGAAAAAAATATATATTTTTTACATTTTTAGAATAAAATTTAAAAAGGGAAGTTCTCAGGAAATGCTTATTTGTATGCCTACATGACCACCTCCTATCTTAAGGAATTTATGTGAGGAGATTGGGACAGGGCCAGATAAATTGATCAATGAGGAAATATAATTTCAGGACCCATAATGAAAAGTAAAGGGAAACACAATTTGCTAAAAATTGTGCAGGAGAAGTTTTAAGATGGAATTCATAATTTTCAGAGAAGGGAGATTTTGACAGCTGCTTCAAACTAACAAGAATCCAAAACAAGAATAATTTTGATACTGTCATTTATGTGCCTACCACAATTACAACTGCATAAAAAGAAGCATGTATAGCATAATAAAATGCTTAAACTTGCTGGATGGAATGAGGCAGGCATGTCAATCAAAACACTATGTCCTGTGATTTTTTTTTTTTGTATTAATGACTATCTTGGTTTTGAAGGACAAACTATGAGATCTATGAAACAAAGAGGATTTTTAAAAATTAAGTGTGGTTCACACTTTGTGAATATAGTACTAATTCTTATTAGGATATGTGAGAATTTGAGTTTTGAACATGAGGCACTTTGCAGTTAAGGAACACCGCTTGATGCCATTGAGAATGAATGCCCAATAAAGGAATTTTAAAACTTAGTAGAAATTACAATGTCGTTAATAAGATCATTTAATGTTACTAGCTCAAGACAAGTGTGTACATAAGACATTGTATTTTATAGTATAAATTGGATGTTTCCTTGATGGAATCTCTTTTGAAACAATAATGAATTAAAAGATAAAATATGAAAGTGATATGATGCATTCATACTATTGAAGAACACAATATATTTTTTAAACAAAGAGAATGTTCATGGTGTGATAAAATGTCAGCCGGTGTCTCAAGAGATCAAAATTCCTGTAGCATTAGTCCTGCTAGTGATATTTACCAGCATTTAGCCTTCTACAAGATTCCTGGCAAATACACACAGGTAGGGCCTGGGGCAGTGGTCATTGACACAGATGCAGAGTCTTCTCATCTTCTCATGACATCTATTATAGATGTTGATACAGTTGTTGAATTGCTATTATTTTTACAAAATAAGACACGTCCTGATGAAACCACACTAAATCGATCACAAAGAATGTGAGACAAATGTGACGTCAGTAGACATGTTGCCACACTTGAACATGCCTAATGTCTTTGTGATGATTTCCTTTCTACTGTTATATCACCTAACTTACTGATTGGTTTGCCAAGTAAATAAGAGTATGAATCTAACCTTCCAGCTGATATTTTTCTTCTCATTTGGACAAAAAATAAAGATTTTTTTGTGGCATGGGCTGTGGTTGGGAGGATAGAAGGTAAATCCTGTCTAGGCAGTTATCGAAGGAGAAAGAAAACAAAAGTTACCATAGTCTTTAGGCAGCACAGCAAAATAAAAGAAACTAAAAGAGCAGCGCCCTAAATTTGAAAGGTTTAGTGTTGGAATGCTTTCATTCACAGAAGGACATAAGTATAATTTCTCCTTTCACCTTATCCTTATCCTAGCACAGTGGCATTACTATTATTGCTGGTGTTATTCCACTTCCCTTACCCTGGTAATCAGTAATTAAAACAGTAGCAGTAATAATAGTAGTAACAATATTAATTGCAGTAGTAAGAGTAGTAATAGTTTTTATATCACCACAGAAAGTTTTCTAGTAGTGGTGGTGGAGATAGTAATTTTTATTATTATTGGAGGATTCAACTTTTTAGCCAGGATTAGATGATAAGCTTAAAAGGCTTGATTGGAGAGTTTAATGAAGAATTATTTATAGATTCATGGACTGAACAACTGGAACCAACAAGAGCGAATGAAGAGTCTTGCAGCACTGGAGGCAGTCTTGACCCTGAGCCTAGGAAGTCGTTATGTGAACTGAGTGAGAATGGTAGTCTTAGGAGATGAACCACTTACAGGGTCTATGGCTCAAGATTGCTTCTATTAGCCACTTTATGGAAGCAGCTCAGGGGTAGGGGTAATAAATACCTCAAATGTTTTCTCCCCCTCCTCTGATATCCTGCAGTGCCTCCCATGGGGAGCCAATAAGACGCCAGAGACAAGGGTGCTCTAGGGTGACATTCCACAGAGAGCATCCTCACATGGCATGAAACAGGGCAGAGACTGGTAGGAAATAAATTTGGAGGAATAAATACAGAATGAACAGCTTAACACCACCACTACCACCACCACTAATAGTTGCATTTATCTTGCATTTACTATGTATCACATTCTGTTCAAGGTCATTTACGTGCATTATCTGATCCTTAATAAAAATGATTATCCCCGACTTACAAATAGCAACAATTTCATAAAACAAGTTGATAATATCCCCGTTTCATGTACAGGGAGGATGCAGATTGCCTTGTATAAGAATTTCAACACCACCACTATCTGCTATAAAAATTCAAGCCTAAAAATATGAAGTTCCTCATTTTAAAAGAATTGTTTCCCTTTGTATGAATTAAGGATGATGCACAAGGAGACAGAATTGGCAAATCTTTCAGGATAAAGGAAGCTGCATAGGAAATTGGGGGAGGGGGTGGTACTAAATTAGAAGGAAAAAGAAAGTAAAAGCTTCTTATAGACAACAAGTTTAGACACAGCAGGTCTTCTTAAAGACTCAAGATTCTTTACTTTTCTATATGGAAGAAAAGATAACATATTCCACATTGTTTCTCCATCTGCCACTAAAGTGCTCTAAAACCTTGGTAATCTAAAAATAAGATGGAATATCAGAATATAACTGCATAACTAGCTATATTAAATAAATGCACACAATTTTAGTAGAAAACTAGTAGCATCAGCAGCACAGACTGCTTATTTTTTCCAGAGCTATATGCATTAATGGTATCTATATCCCTGGGAAAGACATGGCCTTGTCTACTTTCCTTTAATCCAAGGATTTGTTTTTGTCTCCAGTTTCTTTATCCTATTTTCCTTTGGTATGAGGTGCTAGGGAGATGAACTCTATTGGTCTGCAATGGTAAACTTAAGTGGTACTTGGCAAATATGGTTTGTAGGTGAGAAACCAAGAACAAAAGCAGCAAAATTTAGTAGAAAGAGCAGTGAACCCAGAAAGAGTAGGTGACCCAGTCACCAGATATAACCAGTAACTAGCTGCAGGATTTAAACTAGTCTTTTACTCTCATGATGCTGTAAGAATTTCACCTCCCTGCTGTCTCCATTCTTGGAATGATTTGTATTTGGAAAGTTCTCTTTGTCAGTGTGCTTTCAAGAGGACAAAACACATTTTCCCGTAGCAACATTCATTCCAGGGAATCCTACCCTGTCTTATTTATGTATGGCCACCTGATTGTATTGCTTGTGTTTTTGGAAGTGTCTTTCATTATGTTATGCTTGGTGATGGCAAGCAAGTATCAAGCTAGTGAGAATGTGATCAGCTTCAGCAATATATACCCATTGACAGGCATGTGCACACACACACACACAGGACAGGTTGTCATTCATCCAATTTTGGATAAAGGGAGACTCAGAATTTTCGTTAATAAGTAAATTATACATTCTTGCAGACATTATTAAGTGTCTTTAAGCAACATAATACAAAATCAGCAAAGGGTCCTTATAATCAAAGTCATGTGAAACAATAAGGAATATGCTTATTGAACATGGCAATAGAGAAGCTTATGAAAACATAAAAGTTGTTTTTGTATTTTTTTGAAGACAGAAATGCAATGTGAACTATCTATTTTTTCACAGTAATGTCAATAACCAGGTGATTTAGGAGATCTTTATAGACACTCAGGAAGTTGGAAAATATAGAGCTAGCTTAGTATAAGCCATGGATCATTTAGACTTCCTTTCCCATGAGATTCCCCATCTGTGTACTAGCTTTGATCTGGAGTCACAAACAAAGACTATGTGTTTATTCAAGAGATCAAATGTTACTTTTGGTGTAGACCCTGGGGAAACTCAGAAGAGGGACATAAGCTTTGGGAGTACATTGATTTTCAAAGTGTTGATCTGAATAATCCATGACATATTTAGTTTCTTCAGCTGTTAGAAGATGTACACAGAAATGATGAACTCAGAGGGCATTGTTCTCTCAGCATAAATCCTCTCTTTCCTTTTGTAGTAGTCTTCTTTATACTAATACAGAAAATATTCTAAATGGCAAAGCTTAAGGTATACATCTTCTTGACAATAATCTGGTAAATGTTCCTAGAGTTTCTCTGATTTTCCTGTTTCAGGGTAAAAACAAAACAACTCTCCTCCAAAACTAGATTTTTAGGTGGTTGCTGATTCTTATGTGTCATGCTTTGAGCTAATTTTCCTCCAAAAATTCTTAATAGCATATGCGTATTTTTAAATAGATTTTATTTTTTTGAGCAGTTTTAGATTTGCAGAAGAATTGAGAAGAAAGTACATAGAGATTCCATAATCCTCTTCTTCCCCAACATGAAGTTTCCCTGGCTATTACATTTTGCATTAGTGTGGTATGTTTGTTGCAATTGATAAACCAATTAGAAATATAACTATTATCTAAAGCCCATAGTTTTTATTAGGGTTCACTCTTTGTGTACACAGTTCTATGAGTTTTGAAAAATGCTTAATGTCATGTATTCATCATTACAATGTCATATAAATAGTTTCAATGTCCTAAAAATTATCTGTGCTCCTCTATTCATCCCTCCCTCCCTCCCCCAAACCCCTAGCAACCACTTGTATTTTTACTGTTTCTATAGTTTTGCCTTTTCCAGAATGGCATATAATTGGAATCATACATTGTGCAGACTTTTTAGACTGGCTTCTTTCACTTAGTAATATGCACTTAGGGTTTCTGCATGTCTTTTCATGGCTTAATAGATCATTTCTTTTAGCTGGGAATGATATTCTGTAGTCTGGATGCCCCACAGTTTATCCATTCACCTGTTAAAGGATACCTTGGTAGCGTCTAAGTTTGAGCAATTATGAATCAATCTACTATAAACATCTGCATACAGGTTTTTGTATGGACATAAGTTTACAACTCATTCTTGTAAATACCTAGCAGCAAGGTTGCTGAATTGTGTGGTAAGAGTATGTTTAGCCTTGTAAGATGCTGCCATACTGTCTTCCTGAGTGGCTACACCACTTTGCATTTCCAGCAGCGATGAAAGCTCCTATTGCTCCACATTCTTGCTAGAATTTGGTGTTGCCACTGTTTTGGATTTTAGCAGAAATATATTTTGCAAATGTTTTCTTCCATTCTGCTATTTGTGTTTTCATTCTCTTAATAGTGTCATTTGCAGAAAAAAAGTTTTAATTTTAATAAAGTCCAACTTTTCCTTTCTGCTCCCAAGCCCCCTACCCTCATGAACCATGCTTTTTGGTGTGTTTTTAAAAAATCACAACAAAACCCAAACTTCTTATCTTCTAGAAGTTTTATAGTTTTGCATTTACATTAGGTCTATGACCTATTTTGAGTTAAATTTTGAGAAAGGTGCAGCATCAGTGTCTAGATTCATTATTTTGCATATGGATATCTAGTTGTTCTAGCACCATTTGTTGAAAAGACTCCTTTCTCCATTGAGTTACCTTTATTGCCTTGCCAAAGCTTAGCTTACTATATTTGTGCAGGTCTATTTCTGGGCTCTCTATTCCGTTCCATTGAACTATTTGTCAAATACCACTTTCACAAATACCATACTGTCTTGATGACTGTAGCTTTATAGTAAGCTTTGAAGTCAGGCAGTGTGAATCCTCAAATTTGTTCTTTGTCAGTATTGTGTTGGCTTTTCTGAGCTTTTGTGTCTCTGTGTAAACTTTAGAATCAGTATGTCTACATCCACACAATAACTTGCTGAAATTTTGATTGATACTGGGTTAAATCTATAAATCAACCTGGGAAGAAATGACATCTTAATAATACTGAGTCTTCTTGTCCATGAACATGGGATAACTCTCCATTTATTAAGATCCTATATTTTTAAATTTGAGTCTTTGTTGTTTTCCTCTTATGTATCTTGCATTTATTTTGTTAGATTTCTACCTAAGTAGTTTTGGTTTTTTTTTTTTTTTTGATGATAAGGAAATGTACATACTTATTAGCCCTTTTATCTTTACAATATATAAATCGATTTAGTCATAATAGGCAAAAGAGTTAAAATGCTTTGCTTGTTTGCTTGTTTGTTTATTGTAAATGAGTATAAGACTGGCTTGTTTTATGTCTTGAACCCACATTTTTCTTGGCTATGCATCTGCTCACATCTTTGTGTTTATGATAATTCCTGCATAAAATGCCATATCTACTTAAGTATATCTAGAAGATCCATTACAGCTTTGTCCTGGGGACAGTGTAGGATGTTAAAGGTAGAATCTTTAATAAATTATTGTGTCTTAGTGTGATCTATGCCATTGAGACAAAAAAATGAGATGTTCGTCGAAATGTCTATATTTATAGTCATGTATAAAACTAAATTATCAAAGTGATAAAATAAATCTAAAAATAATTGTATTGAGATAACTACAACTGAGACCTAGTGATGTATACTGATTTTTACACAATCAGAAAGAAATTAATGCTGGAGAATATTTTTACTGCTAAACTCAATGGTAACTTCAAACAGTTCATGCTTTCTTGTTCCTATGCTTTGGAAACAATTTAGTATCAATCTAGGCCACTGGCAAAGCTATCTCTGGAAAGTAATCACTGTACTTTCCACCTAACTTCTGGGATGCTTTTTCATCTCTCAGTGACCTTGTCCCAGATGGGCAATATTTTACACTTGCATGTATAGTTTAAAAATACAAGGATATAAATTTGATCAAAAGGAAGTAATAAGTAGGCATTGTAATTATACATTCTTTATTTTAGTATCTGTAGAAATCATAAATGGTCACTCTTATTACCCTATTTGACAACAATTTATGAAAACACTGACATCTATTAAACTTGATTTGGAGGGCTGCATTCCTTCTGCATATTTGCTTAAACTAAATTAATTCATGGGAGCAACTTATGAGATAAAAAATACTCAGAACATGTACATAAACCAAAATATGGAAGTCATAGAATCTTTCTCAGTGAATAAAGAAGGGACCTAATATGCTCATTCAAAAAAGACCCTGGCTAATTCTAGAGAATTGGCACACTAGAAAATACTGTGGATGCTTGTAATACTACTCCATTAGATCTATCATTAGAAAATTGGACTTTACATTTGCGGCTGCACACACATTGCATAAATTTCCAGGTTTTGGAGTGACCTTTGTTTGTCTTTGTGGTGGTTCATAAAGCTGTGCTAATGTAATGCTCTGCTTTGTCTGCCTAGCACTATGTTTAAAGGTTTATTTGGTCAGGTTCTGGATAAAATGCCTTGGGTAACATCACATGTGTTTTTCCCAAGTAAAGTGCTTGAATTTGTACTTGTGTATTTCTTATCCACTTTCTTTTTGTATGGCAATGGCATACTTCAGAGAAAAGACAGTTTATAGTATATCTGATTATACAGTTAGACATAACAGTTTTGCACAATACGCTGTAATCAGGACTACTCAGAAAAGCAATTTAGTCCTGAACGTGCCAAATTAAGTGTGTATTGAATATATAACTCACCCTTACCAAAAAGAGCTTTTTTGAGGCAGTTGTGAGCAAAAGGAAGCTATTATTTGTTGTCACTATTTTCTTTTATGGAGTAGATTGGTGTAATCAGTGGAACTATCATGGGACTAATCTTTCAGTAATCTTTTTTTCTGGGAGCCTAGAGATAGTGAGTAGTATGGGTAATGATATGTGAGATGAAATAAGCTTGGAATGAAAACAAGTATAAGAAAGAGAGATGACATATAAATAAGTAGATGTGCATGCATGAAGAAACGTTAAGGAGATGAAAGAAGAAAGAAGAGCAGGACAATTATATGGAAGAATATACCCTTATTCTTTGTCTCCCAGGTGCTCTTATATTACTGATGGCCATCCCAAAATTTGACTTCACAATAGTTATGCTCTCAAAATGATTTTTTGGTAATAAAATCTATGTTATTTTAAAGGGGTAAGCTAAAAGAGTGGGATGATGCATGTGGGCGTGAAATATGCATGCTACCTCTAGAAAATAAGAAAACAATAACGTTTAGCACCTTTATCTCAAATATATTTATGAATATAAGAGCTTCCTTTTTTCCTAGATGGAAAGATTCTCTAGGGCAGAATGTGTCTCTGCTTTTCTTTAGTGCCTTACACTAAATTGCACACCATTGACTCTCTATTTAGAGAAAGATGGTTTTGATGATTGAAAATAATGTCCTGTGCAATTGAAAGGAGAATATTTTTTGGAATGATCAGCTATTGGTTTGTGTTTTAGAAATTCTTCTGAATATAAATATACAACAAATCAATTTTCCTCAAACATTGGAAATTGTTACACACATTGTTGAAAGATTCCCAATTTATTCTATATACCTTATCACAGGTGCCTCTTCCCAAATTTGTCTCTTTGCAGTCACCTCAACTGTGTTGAATTTAAACATCTTCCATACTCATCATTTTTCTGAAAGCTTCTGTTGCCCCATGTCTAATGCTATGCAGGTCATTGCATAGCCTAGAGGTAACTCCACATGATTTTTGTCCTTAGTTTTATATATACACCTGCACACTCTGTTTTCATGGAGCAGAGTCAAGTAAACAGCAGTCTGCATTCTTTGACAGAGATGTATACTCCTTTTTACATGGAGACTTCCGTAAATCCTACTGTTGATCCCCCAGATCCCACCTAGAAGAGAAAACTCAATCACTGGCAAATAATGTTCCATGAATTGTGCTGTTCTTTCTCAGTCAGCTTCTCAGTGGTAAGAGATTTTCTGAGAACAAGTTGGACCATTTTAGAAGCTGCATAAACTATTTTAGGTGACAAAGGGACCATTTGGTGCACTGAAGTAGTAATTTGCTTGTGGCCTAAAAGAACTAATGAAGCTTTCAAAGGCATCTGACAGACTTGAAAGGATTATGTACAAAAAAATTGTTTTAGCATAAATTAAAACATCAGCTAAAAAAGACATATGGTCTGTTCTGATTAAGCAAATTAAAAAAAATCAACGAATAAGAAGAGATTTGGGAAGAAATGAAAACACAGAAAACAAATTTATAAAAAACAAGCAGAATTTTTATACATATATTATATATATATAATACATATACACACACACACACACACACACACACACACACACACATATATAATACTACACTTATCAAACCCACATAAATTCATTGACATATGTGGGGAAATATGTAGCATAAATCATTTAAATTTAATATATGGTTTTAATTAAATTTGTACTACAAATTCCAGAATTCCTCATGGCAAACTGTCATTTTTGATACTGTATAGACAAGTTATAACAACATAACAGAGCTAAATTATGGCATGAAGAATGACATATGGAAGAAAATATCTTTCCTAAATAAATTGACTCATTTAGTATCTAGTCAAGTTAATATTATTTGAAAATTGTCAAAATGCATAAAAAGTGGCATACTGTATAGAAACAGTTTCTAGTATATTATAAAGATTATGCACTATTTAAGATTAAAGAGAGAGGGAAAGATAAAAGTGTTTTTTTAGGTATAGTGATTTCTCCCCAATAGTGTGGGTATGTGAAGGATTCTGCCCTTTGCCAATGTAGATCTGCTTCCTCATTCTTCTCCCAGGTCCGAGCCTGAGAGTAGGATCTTCATGGATAAAATGTCCAGGGAATTTTCCTTGTGTGGCTAATGGAGGCACCAGCAGGAAAACAGAGGAAAGGTGGAGAGCAAAGTCAGGGTATTTAATCTTGTCCTTCCTCCCTGTGTGGTGGACTGTTTGCATGAAAGTCACCCTCTCTATTCAGGGGATCTTCTCCACAATGGGAGACCTGTGTGCTGGGATAATCTCCACATAGGTGCCTGCTCTTTAAAGGGGCTTGTCTCCACACAGCCCTCTCTCTTTCTGGGTTCTGGGGACCACGTGGCCTCTTGCTTTACCTCTTCACAGCAGAGGCAGTAACTTCACCAGCTTTTGCCAGACCTGGGCACAGCCTTCTCCCTTGCGGAATCCTTATACATTGCTTGTAATTTAAAAAGTAGTTCTTTTATTAATCTCTCCTTCAATAATACCAATCTGAGTATGACATTTCTTTCTTTCTAGGACTCTGATTCAATTTATGTTTCTATTAATCCCACTGGTGGGAGAATTTATAGTGGAGGTAATTTAAACCTTCCAGACAAAATAGAAAAACCAAGGTAACCAACGAAAGGCTTAATAAACTTCAGATTAGATTCACTAAGCAGCACCCTAAAAGGAATATGAATGAGTTCTCTCTAAAGATCTTCTATGAGAAATAACAGGTCTTCCATTATTTTGCATTTACAATCCTAATATGTGGAAACATATCTGTAGTTCTTTCTCACTTTCTCACTTTCCCCACCCCACCCAATATTTACCATTTTATTTCATTCTCTACATAAAAACTAGGCAGAGTTGTATTTGTTTAAATGGTTGAGTTTTAGCTTTTTGTGACTGAAAATATTGAATCCTGCCTTTCTCTCTTCTATGCCCATTAATCCAATCTCCCTCCCCCTGGAATGGTCAACTTCTCATAGCAGTGGTCTTAGCTCCCTTTTTTCTCACACGTATCAGTGGAGAAGAGTGCTAAGACTTGGTCTTTATTTATTGCTTCCAAGTTTTTTAAATACCCAATCATCATTTACCATTATTCTCCCCTAAAATGCATAAAGACAATAAACTTATTAATTTTTAACAAAATTTGAGGATTCCAAAAAGCTATATAGATTAAAGCGATATTTACATTATTAATAAGGACAACCTAAATTTTTGGTGTGATATGTTGAATAATAACTCTGAAGAATAAATTGAGTTAAAAATAAATCAATGATATCCATAAAATATTATGGATATTGCCATTTAAACTGGGAGACAGTAAAGGTTTATTCCTATTAGTGGAAATTGTTCTGAAAAATAGTACGTGCAATTAGAAGTGAATCAGAAAAAAGAAGTATGAGTATAAATATAGAAGATATCTACCATAGTACCCATTATTCTCTTTATTCATCTACTTATGTTTCTCTTTATCCTTTTACTGACTTCTTTTGTATTAAATACTCATTTTTAAAATGTCATTTTAATGTAAAGTATTTGCACTATAACTCTGCATTATTTCTTTAAGGATTGCTCTAAAGATTGCAATATGCATTTTTATCCTTCACAGTTTGTATGGAGTTAATATTAAGTCAGTGCACAGGAAATTTAAGAACTTTGCATCTAAAAAGATTCATTTATTTCCCTCTTCCCTTACTTTACGGTATAGTTGTCATATGCATTGCATTTACATATACAACTGCAAAAAACTGTGTTATAACTATATTATTTCTTTGGCATTAAACAGTTACATGTATTTTAAGTAAATTATAAAGGAAATAGAGTCTTTCTATACTTATCCATATATTTATCATTTCTCGTGCTCATTTTTCTTTCTGAAGATGTGAGTTTTATGTGGTGTCATTTCTTTCAGCCTAAACGGTCTCTTTTATTGTTTCTTGCAGTGCATCTCTGATGGCCACACGTTCTTTTACTTTTACTTTATCTGAAAAAAACCTTTATTTTACCTCATTTTTGAAGGACATTTTCCCTGGACACAGAATTCTCAATGACACTGTTTTCCACTGTTTCTGTTGAAACGAGAGGTGATTTGTATCCTGGATTCCCTGAGTATGTGCTGCTTTCTCTGCTTGCTTTCAAGATTTCCTTTTTATTTTTGGTTGAATCAATTCGACTATGATTTTCCTAGATGTCGTTTTCTCTGTATTTATCTGCTTAAAGTTGGCTGATTTTCTTGAATCTTTAAATTGAGATATTTGCCCAAGTTTGGGAGATTTTGGGCCATCTGTCTTCAAATATTTTTCAGCCCTATTTTGTCTTTTAATTCTGGTACTTTACTCCAATTACTTTGTTATTAAACCCTTTGATTTTGTCTTACAAGTTATTGACACTCTATTAACTTTTTAAATTTTTTTCTATTTTACATATTTTCTGATTTTTATTGATCTATTTTCAAATTTACTAACCTTTTTTCAGTTAGGTTTAATCTATATTTAAATTTGTACATTTACTATTTTATGTAAGATATTGTGTTCTATAATTTACATTTGATTATTTTTATATTTTTATTTCTCTGCTGAGACTCCTTTTATAGTCATTAATTATGGCAATGTTAAAACTTTTACTCAGTTTGGGTATAATACCCTCTTCAAAATACTTGTTTACTCATTTCACATCTGGATTATCTCATAATCAATTTACATTCATGACATTTTCTCTTAAAATAGGTCAAATTTATTAAGTTTGAGTTGTAGTCCCAATTTTGTAAATGATATTATGCAGAGACTCTGGATTTTCTTTTATTCCTCTAAAGAGTATTTTTTTTTTTTTTTTTAGAAAATTATCTTGGCTAGACTCAAACTACAAACTCTGTACCCCTCAGATGAGCAGGAACTAGAATGCCTCTTCAGTTGTTTTATTCTTAGGTAGACTGCTTATCGTCTGCCCAGTGCATACTTAGTTTAGGAGTTGCCTGAAATTTAGACGAGATTTATATGCCGGGGCTCCACCTCTGCAGCAAAATAAAATATTCTATGTGTTTTATTTTATTTATTTATTTTTGAAAGCTGGCCAGTATGGGGATCCAAACCCATGACCTTGGTGTTATAAGGCTGTGTTCTAACCGAGTAAGTGGCTAGCCCTTCTACATATTTTAGTTTTCTCTTGCCGCTGTAATGTATCACCACAAATTTAGTGACTTAAAACAACACAAAATTATTATTTTACAGTTTTGTAGGTCAGAAGTTAATTTTTACCACTGCATAAAAACAAGATGTTAGCATGTCCGAGTTCATTCCTGGAGGCTCTAGAGGGCGAATCCATTTCCTTGCCTTCTCCACTTTCTAAAGACTGCCCACATTCTTCCTTGTGTGGCTCCCTTCCTCCATCAAAGCCAGCATTGTTGCACCTTTCTGACCCCTATAATTCTATAATCATGTCTCTCTCTGACCACAGCCAGGAAAGGCTTTCCACTTTTAAAGACTCATGTGATTCATTTGGGCTCACCTTCATAATACTGTATAACTTCCCTTCTCAATGTCCTTAAACTTAATCACATCTGCAAAGTCTTTTTGCTATGGAAGGTAACATATTCACTGATTTCAGGGATTAGGATATGGACATTTTATGGGAGAATTATATTTCTACCTATCATACTACACTACCTTACGTTTGCTTATTATAAGGTGATATAGAAACTTCCTCATCGAGAGGTGGTGGTCTATGTCCCCTTCCCTTAAATCTGGGCAGGCCTGCAACTCACATGGAAATGGTGCTATGTAACTTCTGAGAGCAGGTGAAAAAAAGTTAATTCCGTTTCTTTTCTTTTCTTTTTTCCTAGAAAGCTTCTTATTGGGTGGGACCAACCACCTTGCTCTGGGACTGTATGTTCTGGATAACAGCCCCAGTTGAGGTTTCCACTGACGATTAGCATCAAGCAACAGTTATATGAGCAACAGTCTTTACGGTGACATTATCCTTAGCCACCATCTAACTGCAACTACATGCGAGACCCCTAGGGGGAGTTGCCTAGTAATGCCCAGTCCACACTCAGAACTATGAAGGATGAAATATAATAATTGTTGTTTTTATATAATAAGCTTTGGCTATATTTTTCATTCAGCAATAGATAACCATAACACCATCACAGGCTCTGTTCTTTCTAGTTTTTCTCCTCTTAATTTCTAGCTGCTTTCTTTACTCCGAACTTTGCCCTCTGGTTCTTCAAGCCACTAAAACTGCAGGTTTCTATGTGACTTTTAACTACTCTCCATGGTGCCAACTGCAGCCTGCTTTCAGGCCAAGGGCCATGAATCATCAAATCATTCCTTTCATTCAAGTGTAGAATCTCCTTTATATTCTGTGTCCTGGTGTTTATTTTCTAGCAGCTTCAGGTGCTCGTTTTAGTTTTTAATTTTATCTAGAATTGATAGCTGTTTTTTCATTTGGGAGGCTTGGTCCAATAGAAGCGTCTATGTCATTGTCAGAAGCAGAACCACTCACAGCTACAGATTTTGAAACATACTCACTAATTTGTCAAGTTTATATCTTAGAAATATGTGTTCTAATATGCGTTACACATATATAACCTTCATTTCAGTTTATCAATTCTTCAAAGGTTTATTAAATCCAAATTACACTGACATAGTTGCATAGGTATTTTTTCCCTCTTAAAAAATTGAATGCATATTTGCTTGCATACCTCTTTGACCACACTTGCATTTCTAGCATAAATCCTGTATGGTACATTCAGAAATACACAGTGTTAGACTAAAGATGTTAGTAATCTATTGGGGATTTTTTATTAATGTTTATAAGTGGGAAAAGCTTTTAATTATGGCAGATTTAAAACGGAACTAAATGATTTCCACTTTTCTTCTGAAAAATATCTTTTACAAAGGTTTACATAAATATAAATAATTTTTTTTTCTGATATTTTATAAACATGATTTAAAATCTACTTTGGCTAGGTGTTACTTTAGTTGGGGCATTTCTTCCTCTGTTCTGCTTGGCTATTGTTGAATTTCTTCCATACATGGGTTTTGTTATTTTGATTATCATCAAATATGAAAAATGTTTGATCTTTCTACCCTGTCCTTCTTGGACTTCAGTTACACACATGTTCAACCACATTATCACCCTGAGGATTACTAATGTTTTCATTCCTTTTTCTGTCTTTTTTTTTAGTTTATCCTCCATTTTGAATGATTTCTATTGTGTTGTCTTCAAGTTTACTAATAATTTATTCCTCAAGGCTTACTAATGCTGTTAATCTTATCCAGTGAATTTTCATTTTATAGACTGAATTTGTATCTTTTTAAATATCTTCCATCTCCCTCCTCACCCCCTTCAAGTTATTTCCTTAAAATCTTGATTAACTTTTAAGGCCTGTTTTACTGCATTTGCTTATTCTACCATTTCCATCATTTCTGTGTTTCTTTCTATTCTCCCGGTTATTTTTCATATTTTATGTCTTAGCATGTCTAGAATTTCATTAATATTATTGTTAAATGTCAGTTGACTTTTGTATTTTTTTTCTTTAATAAATGTGGGCTTTTTATTGGGTAGGTTGTTAATTTACTTTCAGTTCTATAATGATTATTCTCCTGCTTATTTTAATGTTATATTAGTATCATCTAAAATAGCATTTAATCTCTGGATAATTGATCTCCATTACTTAGGCATGATCCTTCCAGAATTCCTAGTAAATGTCACATTTGGTTACTGAGGAATCTCTCTGATCTGGTGAGGACAGAAATAATTCCCAGCCCTTGACGAGCCCTGGGAGCCAATCAACTCCTGGCTTGAAATTTTATTGCATTACCCTGTGAAGACTGTCCTTTACACCAAATATCTTAGTATCCAATAAAGATTCAAGGGAATGCAAATTCTGAAGCTCTTTTCTTGACTATTTTTCTCTCTTCAACACTAGCCCACCACGTCTAGGTACATCTATGAATTCTGTTCTGAGTCTCCTCAACTTAGTAAGACTGCCAAACTCTGTTGATCTTCTTTCAGGCCCTGTGGTTCAGAACGTGCCTCCTGGCATGAAGCCTGGACCGTCATCGGGTACACCTCACACTTTTCCTTCCCTCAGGAATCACAGCCCTGTGCTCTCTGTTTTTCATTGTTTAAAAAAAAATTGTCAAATATACTTTTCCTGTTTCCTGGATGTTTAAGAAAGGAAGTCAAATTTAGTCCCTTTTACTACATCATTGCCAAGATAAAAAAAAAATCTGATTAAAAATATTTTTTCTATAATTTTAATGGGATTGTAGGAATAAGGAAAGGTAAACAAATATTTGTAGTCTACCATCACAATTTAGAAATCTTAATCTTTTTTGTAATTTCAAGAGATAAAATCTATGAATATAATAAGTGTTAATGATAAATTTCAATAAACAAATACTGTGTATTCCTGAGGTGAAACACTCATTTTATAAACAAGATATGGATATGGATTTTTCATCAACTAGAGACATGGAAAGGTGTCATTTCATTCTTGTGAAATTTGTGGTTTATTCTGTTACTCTAAGTGTGCAAGGTAGCCTCAAACATTCAGTGAGGTTCAGCCAAACGTTTGATCTACCATATGACCCAGCTATCCCACTGCTGGGAATATACCCAGAGGAATGGAAATCATCAAGTCGAAGGTATACCTGTTCCCCAATGTTTATCGCAGCACTCTTTGCAATAGCCAAGAGTTGGAACCAGCCCAAATGTCCATCATCGGATGAGTGGATATGGAAAATGTGGTACATCTACATAACGGAATACTACTCAGCTATAAAAACGAATGAAATACTGCCATTTGCAACAACATGGATGGACCTTGAGAGAATTATATTAAGTGAAACGAGTCAGGCACAGAAAGAGAAAGTCCACATGTTCTCACTTATTGGTGGGAGCTAAAAATTAATATATAAATTCACACACACACACACACACACACACACACACACACACAAAACGGGGGGGGTGGGGAAGAAGATATAACAACCACAATTACCTGAAGTTGATGCGACAAGCAAACAGAAAGGACATTGTTGGGGGGGAGGGAGGAGAGGGAGGAGAGAGGGAGGTTTTGGTACTGGGCCACAATAATCAACCACATTGTATATTGACAAAATAAAATTATTATTAATAATAATAATAATAATAATAAGTCTCCCAATCACAAAAAAAAAATTAGGGAATTATGTACATTATCTAGTAATCTTCTTGTGTAGATGCAAACAGTTGTAACTAAAATGCAGCAGAAGTAAACACATTGTATTTTCTTAAAAGCTTCTCTTGAGAATTCAACAACTTCCAAATTTTATCCGTCAAATAAGATATAATATGTCATCCTTTTTAGAAAATTCTTGTAGCTATAAAGTAAGTGTGAGTTTTAAAACAATATTGACCACATAAAATTAATTTGTCCATTAACACAAAGTGTAATTACTTTTATCTCTGTATTAGGAGACCACATTTTCAAACATCTAATCTGCACTCTAGCCACTGAAAAATAAAGACAGGTTAATTTTAGATAGGTTAATTTTTCTTCGTTAATACATAATTGTGATAATTAAAGTTCTGTTGCTGAAGCTGTCTTAGATATCTATCAGTTTGAAAGAAAATGCCAAAATCTTACATGTGAATGATAGGCGTTGGTGGTTTCGTAGTAGGCAGATTTTAGCGCTGTTGATCAGAGCTTCTACCTTCTGTCATCATCTCCTTACCTTTTCTCCAGATTGATGAAAGACAGCTACAGCATTTGCAGGTATATGCAAATATACAATGCTCTTCTCTTTCTTGGATCTCTTTTGAGGATTTGGGAAACTTTTCCCAGAAGCACCCAGTAAACTTCTGCTATCTGTGTGGAGACTTGGTTTACAAATTTATTCTGTATCCACTCTTTAACAGCCAGGCTTGAATTATCGAGTCAATCCACTGGAGATAAAATGGACACCGTGAAACCAATCATTGGGCGATGAAATGGAAATTGTGAAAACTTCCGTGACTACCACTTGCCAATTTTTATGTGAAGGGATGCGGGAGATGAAAATGCAGAGAGGCCCAAAGGCTAGGAAGATTAAATCACACATGGGAAGAATACTGGAGAGAAGAGGTAGAAGGAGAGAGAGATGAAGGGAAAGAGAGAGAGAAAGGAAGAGAGAAAAAGAGAGAAGGAATTGGAAGTGTACCTTGACTGAGCTGATTGGAGCATTTTTGAAAATGTGGTAGAGGAGAAGACTATTACTGGGCAGTAGAGTGTAGAATATTGTAGGAAGTTTGGCTATGGTTTATATTTGAAATAAATATTTCTTTGGTGCCCGACATAGGCAAAAATTGTATATATAAAATTTGTTGAACAATTATTTTGTAGAGTTGAATCTCTGTAAAATATGCCTTCAATTTGATTATCAGCCAAAGTTGTTGTTTTCTTTTTTCTGAAGTAGTAATAATTAGTATTAAAAAATAGACAATTGATAAATATGTTATCACATCTGTTAAAGTTCTGTGCTTCAAATTAAAGGAAAATTCTTAAAATACCTATTTTGTTTAAATTCATACTCCTGAGTTTGTGAATTAAAACAGTATAAAAGAGAGTCTAAAAAAGTGCTTTGGGAAGTATAAAATTTTGCTACTGAATGTGACAATAATATATAGGAGTTAAAGTAAGAAAATAACAATTCTCAGGATTTCAATTTCTTCATCTTAAAATGAAATTGTTAAACGAGGAGATTTCAGAAAGCTTTTCTGGAGCACGGACATTTGCATTCATGTATTTATTCATTATGCAAATATTCAGTTAATGCTGTCTAAATGCATATATCTACCATAAATTTGCTATATGGTTATAAGACATTTCTTAATTGTTTCTCTTTCACAAATATAAAAACTAGTCTTCATATAAGAAATAATAATTGACATCATAGAATCATTAGAAAATAAATATAAACTCTTTCCACACTGTTATTTAGTTTGTTGAAGCATAAAAACGTGCAAAAAGTGCACCAATTATATTACAAATGATGGAATATTACAAAGGAAATACACCAAACTAATCAAACACATGCTAAAGGATATACTTTTTGTAAACACAGTACTTATTTCTTTTAGGTATGTTTCTGAAAATGGAATGCCTGGGTCAGAGAAGTGGCAAGCGTTCAAGTTCATTAGAAACTGTCAAATAGTTTTTTAAACTGGTTAATCAAATTTACATTTTCGCCACCAGTGTAAGTGCCAGTTGCTCCACATTCTCACTAACACTTGGTGTCATCAACTTTTAAAATTTTAGCCAGCTTGGCTGACACCTGGATTTTGGCTTTGTGAGACCCTGGTAGAGAACCTAGACAAACTCACTTGGCCTTGTCATCTCCAGAGTGTGAGATAATCAAAGAGTGTTGTTTGAAATTGCTAAATTTGTGACAATTTGTCACAGCAGCACAATAGAAATCCAATACAATCTCAAGCAGAACTACATTACGAGGAGTACTAAAAGTAGTTCTTTAGGCTGAAATCACATTTGGTCTAAACCCAGAGTTACAAAAAGGAACAAAGAGCCCTGGAAATGGTAATTATGTGGGGAAACATAGGAACTCTTTTTTTAAGCTGTTAATTTGTTTAAATGACAACCTACTGTTTAAATCAAAATTATAAATGGTAGGTGAGACTTATAAAGCATATAGAAGTAAAATATGACATAAATTGCACTTAGGATGGAGTGGGATGTGCTATTATACAGTTCCAATAGGAGTTCAATCTCTTTATTTCTTTTTTATTATAATTTGCAGGATTATATCCTTTTGTCTATTTAAGATGAAGATTTTGGTCTTTTTTACTTATCTTTAATGTTCAGCAGTTTTATCATTATGTTCCTTCATGTGGCTTTATTTCTATTTATGCAACTTGGGGTTAGTAGAATTTACTGAAGTCAAAGATGGATTTTTTTTTTTATCACTTTTGGAAAACTGCTAGCTACTTTCTTAATATACTGCATCTTCTCATTTTCTCTCTCTCCCTTTTCTGAGATTAAAATTACATATAAATGTTGGAAATATTTTCCTTTCCCACACTGACTGTGTATATTATTTGTTGTGTTTGTTCTTTTTCCTCTTCATGCTTAAATTTGGATCTTTTCCTCTGGTTTATATTCTAGATTATTAAATTCTTTCCTTTTCGAGAGTCATTTACTCCAATTATTAAATGCTTAATCTATTTTTTGTTTATAAATTTCATTTTTTAAATATTTTTCATTTTTTAATCTTTTAATTTTGTAAGCAAGATTTTTAAAAGTCTGTGTCTGATACTGCCATTAGCTGGAGGCCCAGAGAGTTTATTTTTTAAACATAATTGTTGTTTCCACTTTTTTACTTTTTAGTCAATTTCCTTGTCTACTATTATTTTTATGCGATTGTCATTTTACCTGAAAATTTTTTCTAATAACTTGTGGTTTTTGATGATATTTTTCTCTAGACAAGATTCACTTGTCTTCCAGCTGACAGCTTGTCTGTTGGTACTAGTATACATGCATCCCCATAAACTAATCAAGTATTTAGATAATTGGAAGCTGGGATTCAGTTCCTGACTACAGAGTTTACCCAAAGCCTGGGTATTCGCCAGGGGCCCTCCTCCTTGTTAAGCCTTGAATTTCAATATTTGTCCTACTTGCCTTGTGGGTATCTTGAAAAGTTTGCCCATTTTCTCAGCCTCTCTGTCACTCCATTCATATGAGAAGATCCTTATGGGGTCAAGTGGCCCCACATTCTGTATCCACTTCTCTCCATTCCTCTTATAAATTGTGACAATTCTCTCATGCCTTTGAACAAATACATTTCTTATACTTAATTTCAACTCTTTGTTGTTCTCAATGAAAGAGTTGACTTAGGCCACCTATTCCAGTATTTCTGGAATGACCAATTGATTTTTATGTATGTTAATATTTGCAAAATGTTACCATAGACACATATTCATTTCTGAAAGCTTGAAGTACACACCACACACTCATACAAACACACACACACATTTAAATACTTTTCATAACTTTGGCTACAGTATGTCACATTGTTAGAAAGAAGGCAGAAATAAAATCCCCTTTTGCAATTAATAATTTGACTTACCATATTACAAAAAATGTGATTTGAATCTGTAAACAGGTTTTGATCATAAATTTTCACATAATCAAGCCATTGACCCTATTATTATTTTGGTAATTCTGTGTATGAATGCATGGGTAACATGACATGTAAAATGAAATCATTGCTTAGTGAATTTTATTTTTGTAGAAACCAATAGCCATGTAAACTATCTTGACCTTTAGCTTAGTTTTTTTATAGGTAATATTATGTCGCTATATATAAACAAATTTACTATGTAATAAATCCATTATACAAAAAAAAAGCATTGTGACATTTATATGCCTAATATCCCCCTTACTGGAATCTCATATCCTCTATCTGTGCCTTGAGTATTTATAGTACCAGTTTCATAACACACGCAAATATTCAAGTTCCAGGACAGAGGAGACCCCTGTGGGAGAAGTTGGAAGCATTGAGGCTGTCATCTGTTCCAAAGTTATATGTGCTTTACACCATGAGCTACAGAATTAAGACAATTTTCAAAATGGTTACATATAATTTCCTCTTTACTAGCAAAAAATGAGAAAAAGAATGATTTGAGCATAAAGATAAGTGACACATTAAATTCGATCTGTGAAAATGTATAATGGGTTGTTGTTCATGTAGAACAGACACTGTTGGCACCAGTTTTACATTTTTAATGCCTAATGGATTACCAAGGAAATAATAACAAATTTTAAATAGATCTTGTCTTTTATTTTTCTGATTTTCATGTAGCTAAATGTGTCAATCTCCATTTGTGGTTTTATCCTTTTTATCACTGAAGATTATAAAAATACCTTTCTGCATTTTTACTGCTATAAGAATTATGCTGTTGACTTTATCATTTATGTACAAATAGATTAATTGTTTAGACAGCTGTTAATGTACATTAAAAACTTTTTACCTAAAAAATTCTATAATCATGAAGATAATAATTCCTGAAATAATACATGCATAAACGCCACAAGACCTGTTTCTAACAAAATTCATAATTCATTCATACCTTGGCAATAATAAATAGGAATGAAATACAAATATTTTCTTCATTTTAGACATTCTCGCTGATTAACTGAAAAACACTTTATGCCTTTTGCAGAAAGAATGCTTTTTGTAATAGTACTTGTACAGATTCTACAAAAGTGGACGGACTCTGGTATAAGGGAGACTTAAGTGATTATATTAACATGTGCCATTTGGTTAAGAAATCACTACAGTCATGAGGATGTAAATTATGCAAAACAGAATAATTTAACATCACTTGGGAGAAAAGAAAACATTCCTAGGAATTTTTAATTCATATAACTGAAAACACATCTTATAAAAAATGTTAATGGGAAGCTAGAGCAATATTGTTTGTATACTGTTAACATCTATAATTAAAAACATCTATTGATGCCAGCTTCATCCTAGTGATTACTTTTTATGTAAGTACCCATGTTGTGTGTATTTACTGCAGCCTCTGGTTAGGGACCAGTGTTTGCAGATATCTGACTGTGAGCACAACGATAGCAAATCATTTCTGCACACTCAATGCAAACAAGATGCCAAGAAAAGAACTCTTGCATATGCAGTTCCACACAGATTCAAAGGATTTAAATCTATTTACTTTTTCCACTGTGATAAATGATAACTGATAAATTCCAAGCAAATCTCTCAACTGTGATTCAACTGAATGATGAAAACTTTTCTTGGGAGGAATCCATGATTTATAGAGCTTAATACCAAATAAAGTTTCTTAGAAGCTTGAAAATTAATCATACTAGGTAGAAATATTTTTTTGGTATAATAATATATACTCCTTTTTTTCCATACTGCCCCCAGGCCACCTGTCATTACAATCCATTAGTCACCGCTGTGTGCAGGTGCATCCTGGCCTAAGCACACCTCACAGCATTGGACATAGAAATGGCACACATTCAATGACTGTTGACTGAATGTGATGTGAAAAAGCTGACTGGAGTTAATACAGTGGGGGGGGGAAAGCATGAAATATATTCTCTCTTTCTGATCACTGGAATATATCATTTTATGCTACTTTCTATTCTGAGGGGCAATTTTTCCATGGCGGAATAAGCTTTCGCATTTTTTTTTTTTAAGTCCAAAGGGAAGGAACTATGTCCTAGAACACATGAGATTTCTACCATTTCTAGCTAATGTGATGAATCGAATAACTGAAGGGGTAAATTTAATACATGTTTTCCTTTTAAGTGGGCATGGTATTTTCAACAGATAATGTCTTTAACATGGAGTGACTAACAAATTATCTATGAACTTTGG
Source organism: Cynocephalus volans (assembly GCF_027409185.1). Lineage (NCBI taxonomy): Eukaryota > Metazoa > Chordata > Mammalia > Dermoptera > Cynocephalidae > Cynocephalus > Cynocephalus volans. Next base: position 28,064,810 of record NC_084461.1, on the reverse strand, counting down.
GTAATCAGAGTAGGTGATTTATTAAATGACTTGAATTGTGGGCTGTCAGGAGAGCTCCATGATCAAAAATATCTCACTGTTAGGCCTAGGATTTTAAAAGTAAACAATGTACCTGAATAATACATAGAAGTTATTTACCCTAATTCTGTCATGTTACAGATTAAGAAATTGTACATATTAAGAGAGTGTAAGGATAGTAACTGGCAGAATTTAAACTAAAGCGAAATTTATCCAGTCCCTGCTCAGGCCACTTCCCACCAATTTTTGAGAACTTCTTAGATTTGTTTTAGACCAATCAATCAATTTTTTTAATATGCAAAAATTTAAGCCAGCATTTCAATTTACAAACCAAATATCATTGAGAGCTGTAGGGCATTGAAGTGGTATTATATCTGATGCCCTGAGGTGACATAGCTTAGAAGTAGTTTTCCAAAATACAACTTCCTGAGAGCAAGTCCTTTCAGGACATGAGCTTGATGTTAGAAGGTGTGGTTAGTACTGATGGTCATAGACAGATCCTGCCTCCAAGAACAAGGCCAAGGTAGTAGACTATATTACAAAGATTATTATTATCAGCTGCTATTAGAGAAAGAAAAGACTCAGAAAGAAAAGGAAATACCATCAAAGGTAGCCCTGCAAACTGTATATTAGCATGGTCAGTGTTTTCAGAGCCTGTTCTGTGTAACGCTGTTTTATAGAAACTCTTCTAATGAGATAGAATGAGTTAATAACTGCCACTCAAAAATACTTTGTTATGAAATAAGACAAATATGTTAGAGAAAATAAATACGTTATATTCCCAAAACTGACAGAAAGAATGATGTGGTTAAATTCTGAAAAGAAAAGAGATATAATATTTTGAGGAAATAGTCCTTTGGGCATTTGTTGGGATTACAGGGCAGAGCAGTGCCGAGATAGGGGCACTGAGAGATTTCGAGATCACGAGGGCACCTGTAAACTATGTTAAGGTATTTTTATTTATTTATATATTCCCAAGGGCACTGGGGAGACATCACAGTGTTTTAAATAGAAATTTATGCTTATATGATACAAAGATCACATCAGCTGCTGTTTACAGAATGCATAGGAGGGGGGCCAACAAGAAGTCAGAAAAATCAGATAGGAGTCTGCGAAGCAGTCAAGGTGAGCCTTGATGTTGGCCTGATATGGCAGTAGGACAGAAATACGTGATTGGATTTCAGACATACTAATGTAGAAAAATGTATTGGAATCAGTGACTAACTAGTTATAGAGAATGAGGAGGAGAGAGCAGAATTATAAATGACTCCCGTGCTTTCATGCTTGAATAAAGGAACAAGGGGCAGGTTCAACAGGGATGAGATGAGCTGTCTTTGAGACATGTTGGCTTATCACAATCTTTGGTCCATCCATGTAGAAGTGATATGAAAATATTGAATATTATGGTCTGGAGTCCTGAAGAAATCTCTAGAATTTTATGCTTGGATTTCTCAGGTTTGGTATAGCAATTAAAGCTATGTGTATTAGTTTTTTATGCTGAATAACAAATTACCTAAAACTGGGCAGGTTAAAAGAACACCCATTTATTATCTCACAGTTCTGTACGTCAAAAGCCTGTGCAGAGTCTCGCAAGGCTGAAAGTAAGGCTTCATTCTCATCTGAGTGTCAAGGATCTCCTTTAATTGCACTGGTTTTGGGCAAAATTTAATTTATTGAGACTGCAAGACTTAGGTAAGATCTCTCTGCTCTCGGTTCCAAGAAGTCATCTGCCATTTTGAACTAAGTGGCTCTCTCTATGCCAAGAAAGTTTGTTTCTTCAAGACCATTGGGAGAATCTCTTCATTTTCATGGACTCAGAGTAAATTTCAAGAAACTTGAAATAGATTTTCAAAATCCCTTTGATTATATAATATAATCAGAGTAGTGATATCCCATTATTTCATAGATCTGGCCCACACTCAAAGGAAAGGGATTAAATAGGGTGTGTACACCAGAAGACAGGAAAGTTAGGGGCTATTTCAGATTCTCCCTGTAGAATATGGGTGTAGGCAAGTTCCCTGCCAGGCAGAGAGCAGAGTCAGAAGAGAAAGTTGTTAGGGAAGAAGCACGGGGACAATAAAACTTAAGGAAGCTCAGCAAGAAAACAAGTTTGCAGAAAGGATTGTGGACTGAGAGAACAATATGAAAAGGCAGATGTGTGATTAGAAAGTCTCGCCTTACATTCTTATGTATCAGTTAATCACTGTTATTGCCATTTCACAGCAAGTTCCTTAAAATATCGTTGGTCTTGTCACTCAATTACAACTATAAATATACGATGGTGTTACAAAATAGTAATTTGACTGGCTATAAATTACAAATTAACTTTTTAATTCCAAAATAGTATTGTCATAGCAAATAGTTACTTCAACCTCTTTAGACTTTGAAAAACCTGTTTTTTCTTGACAATTTATGTAAAAGGAGTTCTTTAAGGGGGAGATATATTGGACTGCTAAAAATATACATAAGAACTTGAGCAACACACTCAAAAACTAAAAGGTACAGAAAGTTTATGTATTCCTGTTGTTTGTGGGTCATTTGCTAAGCATAATATATACTGTTCTCTTATATCATATGACCTCCTATATTGTATGGTTGTGAACATATTTAATCTCAACTATGCGATCAAAATGCCAGAGAACACATTTCATTTCTGATTTATCTTTTTGTGCCTATACCTAGCACAATGTCAAGCAACTACTAAATATTTATGTATTTGCTGAATAAACAAATGAAGGGAAAAGAAAGTTGGTGTACTTGATAATGATACCTCTAATATATTCCTTGTTTTAGGTATTTTCCAAGTCAACACCACATTTATTTAATTTTGGATAAAATAACACAGATGTAAAAATAAACTATTTTCTTTATAGTATATAGCCAATGACAATATATATCAATAACAATATAAGGTGAAATTTTAGGACATTTAATAGAGTTGGTCCCTGAGAAAAGACTGGCATTAAAAAGTGTATATACCAGTATAGTAAGCCAGTGTCTGCCTAGTGTCACTTTCTCTGGGAAAGAAAAGGTGCATTCAAATGGATAGAAATGGAAACAGTATCCAAATTGGTGAAATAAGGCCAACTTTAAATCAGATTAATAAAAATTATTTTAATATAAAAAGTGCATTTTAGAAGTGAGAGTGAAGAACTGAGAAAATTTTTAGCAATAGGAGCCCACATACAATTAGATATACATCTAAAGGTTGGTAAGAAGCCAAAATTGCATTAGATGTCCCTAGAAAATACAAAATATTCGATAGAACACAATGCAACTGAACTGGTATACATTTTGCACTAGATCTAGATCTCAAAATTAAAGAAACTAACTAATATTGCATTTGTAATGAAATAAGAATTTTAAAAGGTTGTGAAAACCTAGGCAAAATATAACAAATAATATTTTCTGTTTAAAGAGCCGTTAACAATTAATTGAAATCACTTAAGAATAATGCTAAAAACATATCATTAATGATTATGGTATACGTTTATTAATCATTTAAAAACGATATGATTTTCTAATGAAAATAATGATGTAACAGGTAAAAATTATGAATATTACACATTCTGTTTTATTTGTTATTACCCTAAATATACATTCAAATATATGAAGTTTTAAATATATTAATTCTAATCGAGTTATGGCTCAACTAGCGTAATGAACTGCTTCTAAAATTATCAGGCAGATTTATACTGGGTAAGATCTCTGATTCTTGTGAGTCTTATTTGATATTTCTTTTTTTCCTTTCTCAATATCAAAAAATCAGTTATTACTTACCTCATCTGACACCTGCAACCAGCCCAGCAACGACCACTGAGCCACTGCTGGAAGCCCCCTGGTCTCCTGAGCTGGGGCGGTGGAGGGCTGAGGGCTTCAGCCACATCCCCCTGACATTTGCATCCAACCCAGCAATGACCAAGCCACTGCTGGAAATCCCCTGCTTTCCCCTGCAGGAATGAAGGGGATACCGTAGTCCTCAGCCATGCCCGCCTCCTTCCTCCTTATCCCACCCTATTTCCTTCCCACTTCCCTTACCACCCCCCCAACTGCTCTGCAACAACATCTTAGAATGTAAAAAAATAATAATATTAATAAATAAACTTAAAAATATCAGTAAAGTTATTACTTACCTCACATGACTAACTGCTTTTGATTATCTTATTTATTTTATTTACACCACACTGGTTTTTATTTTTTCTAATTGTTATCACAAAAATTTTGCAAAAGTATCATGTTAAAATGCCTACTTCAGTTTCATTGGTTCTCTTAACTTTGAATAATATACACTGGTTAAAAGATCAGTTCTTCTCTACTCTGTGGTCCACAAATGGAATTATGTTTGAAAAAAATAGAAGAGAACATGATTTATAATTTCTTCTTAAGTTATAATTTATTTCTCAAGGTTAGTATTTAAAATAAAAGTTACAAATTCTGATATAGATAACTGTTTGAGTCTCTATGGAGAAAAGATTAATCTTTCTTGATTGAAAAAACAAATATAATGTTCATTGTTTGTTTTTTTTTTTAACAATTTTACTTATCTGCGTATTTATCAATGATTGCACATATATACTGGAAGGAAGGATGTTGTTCAGCTCTATATGCTAAATATAGCTATCTATTATCCTCTATTGATAGCAATAGCAAACTTTTCTTAAAGTTAAAAATGATTTTTTTTTTCTTAAGAATTGTGAAAAAGAGCAATTAATCACTTATGATTCTGGAGGTTTGTATCTTCCTCAGTAGTCAAGAAACTCTTTTAACTTAAAAGATTACTACTAAGGTTTGGTTTTAACAGGATTCAACTTTGCAATGCTTCAGCAGATTTTATACTGCAACATAATCTATACAACCAATGCATTTCATAATAGAACAACTTCTATAGTATAATCGGTGACATATGTGTGCATATTGGGTCTATATATAATGTGCTTATGAATGCTGATTCGTTTTTCATAAGCAACATTGCAGTTCGTAAGATTCAGTCAACTTATAAAGGCAACTTTAAATATGCTAGGGAATCAGTAAAAGAATTATCATTTTAAGGCTATGAACTATTTTATTTTGTTAGGTACCACTAGATTATACTTCTGCATACTGCATTATAATATAATTTTATCTATCTCTAAAGGAATAAAAAAATTACTGAATTTTAAATAATTTCAAAGAAATTATGACATTCTATATGTTCCTTCAAGTGCCTTTTTTATAATCCTTTTCCTGCACGTAGTATTTTAGAAATTCATGTGATTACAAACATATTTATGGTAATTAAAACAGTAATAGCACTCTCTTTGATGTTTACTTTTCTGTAATTACACATATCATGAATTTTATCTAGGAACACATCGCCATTTGGTTTTGCAGCTCTTTACTCACACTTTATGCACAATTTATTGTAAACTATAGCACTGATTAATTAATGCTAAGGATAGATGACTTTTATTGGTAGTATCTTACAAAATATGCTCTCAGATAGATATTTCTACATTAAAAGGTCACAATTTGATGTAAAATTCCTTTTGGATAAGGACTGATTTTAGACTATTTTGTCTAAGTTGACATAGCTGTATGTTAATAAAACTTTATGAAAAGTAGAAAAGTAAACCTCTGTAAATTCAATATAAAAATGAACATAGCAACCATATAGCACAAAATACATTTATACTAGAGGTTCAACCATTTTATGTATAATAATGTTTAATAATATAAAATGTAACTAAAAAAATTATGTTTTAAAAAGGAAATGCACATTAACATTTGGATTCATGTGAATTCTGAAGACAGGAGCTCTTTTATTTCACTTATCTACTAATGGAGAAGACTAAATTCATAGGTTTGTAATTTTTAAATATGTATCCTATCGAAACGTATTATTCTATATACTTTGTATAGACTATACAGTCTTTAAAAATGTAGTTAGAAAGGCTTTAAAAGTGAATCACACGTGAAGCGCAGACAAAACCTGACAATTCCATTTAAGAAATCAGCAGTTCCAGAATTAATATGAACGTTGGGTTCTTCATTTTAGGCTCAGAGTTTTAGAAAAGTGTAGTAAGTCGTCTCTGCATTTCATTAGACAGTCACTTGAACGTCCTCAAAGAATTTGTTAGGCCCACTACAGTCAGATGATACTTGATGGCAAAACTATTGCAAAATTTGTACGTAGATATTATTGTTAAGTGAAGCAGCACTGAAAAGGTTAGTACAGAAGATACAGTATCCAGTTGGCTATTTTCTGGGAACGATAGTCTCGTTATACTGAAAATGGACTTTGCTTGCTTTCTCCCAAATTACTCTTTTATCTTGCTCAAGAAGCCTCTTTCACTGTTTCATGAAGGTCTTGTTATATTATTCTGTACCTTTTCACCTAAACTTTTCTTCAAAGTATTTGTCATAAACAAGCCATGACCTTCTAACATATAGACGTGTGGAATATTCTTCATTATGTTTTGACTACTGGAGAGAAAGGCCTATGCTTTAATAATTGTTTCACCATTTAATTTCTATCATACTGCTTGTAGAGTTCATGTGCCACATCATGATTAAACAAGGTGTTTTTCCTGCTCTATCCACCATTTCTTAAGATGAAGCACAGGAGTTGACAAATTCACTGCTCTCCGTTGATTCTCCAAAATCATCATTAGTCCTCTCAATATTTCAACCCCTTTTCCCTTGAAGTTTACACCAATCAGTCTTACAGTTTTTAAAACTGTTATCTAGTCATCTCCTTCCACTATATTCAATTATTACTAAACCTGGATAAAAATTTTCCATTCCACTCTGCCAATATTTCAGGGACTTCAACAAAGATGTTGATTTTTTTTTCTTTTTCTTTTTTTGCTCAAATCAGGATTATGAGTATACTCAGCATTACACAATGTGATTATTTTCTGTGGCCCTTTACCAATTTTTCAATTCTTTGATCCCACAGCTTCTTGTACGCCTCAATTACAATACCTTTGGTCTCTATGGCAATATTTATAGTTAAGCCTAACCTTAGATCTCACCATGGTGTATAAACACTCTGTCTCCAAACTTTTTAACTCTGAAGTTGCAACTACTCTTCCCTGGTATGTAATTATAAATTCTCTTCCATCTCACCCACCTTTCTTTGTTTACCCATCGTATGTTGCATAGATTCTCAGCACTTGTCTCCTCTTGTCTTTCAAAGGTTTTTTTTTTTTTTTTTTTTTTTTTTTTTTACTTTTGGTGGGGGCAATCATGTGTTTTGGGTAAAACCCTATTGCTTTCTTATTTTAGGTTACTAGACATAGAAGGTGGAAAAAGTGAAGCCAACTAGAAGGTTCAGTGACAAATGTATTCTCCCTGACAATATTTAGACCCTTCTTGACTCTAAAAAACCATTTGTTAAACTCAAAATGATGACTAACATTCCTCAAAATAGTTACTTCACAACTCTTGCACTGTCCTCAATCCCACAATTCCATCTACCTTTTCAATTCTCTGCTAAAAGGATTACACCTTGCTTTATAAAGAATAATGAGTTCATCTGATAAAGTGCTCTCCAACTATAGTCTTCACACTTTACTAGTCCTAGAACTTCCACGTATTGTCTCTCTCATCTTTCCTTAGGAAAGCAGTGGTCAAACTATCTTCCATGTAAACCATAGCAATAATTCCCTATTATTAGTCCCAACTAAGTTGCTATTATCCATTTGTTTTATGCCGTTCTTCCTTATTAGATGATCAATGTCTCTCTCCCTTCAAGTGGAATGTTCTTCTTTCCAATCTAATTATTCATGTACCCATCTTAAATCCTGACTAACACCATTTCTACCATGAGGTTTACAGTGATCCTGCTAGTTGGAAGATACTTCTTTAGTCTCTAAACACAGATTGAATATTTTTGTTTTTCATGCGCAATATTTTACATTTTAAAATTTGTGTAATCTCTGTCTATATCTGAATCCATATATCTTATGAAATTTGCTAGATTTTCAGGCTCCTAAACGCAACACTATGTGCATTATCCTTTATCAGCTGATGCAGTATTTCCCATTTAGCATGCCAAATACTTTCATTAAGAAAGTTTGAATGATTATTGTTGTGGAGTATTGGTTCTGGAATACATTTTACCCTTAGAAAGATCTTAAGTATTTTCAGCTATGTAGACAAGGTAATAGCTTTCAAATGCCACATGAAATAACCATGTAATATGCAGTAAAATTACTCCAAGTAAAATTACAAGTATGAGTATAAACTGAACTGATGATTGGTCTTCCGTTTTGCAGTGCTCAATAACTACTCTTTCATAGTGATATAAATCTCCTGAAGACTGTTTTTCAGCTTAGCAAAAAAGATGCATGACTGTAGTTCCTATCTTTAGGGAAATTGTATTTGGAGTTAGTTCCAGCGATTTATAGAAGAGCTAAAGATCATTGTTTTGGTTCAATATTTTGCTTGATTCCAATCTTTTAGTATGTAGAGGAGGAGTCAGAAATGCTGTTGATCTTGCTCTGTTCTGCCATTAACTAGAATAGAAGCCAATTTATATGTCTATGTGTTAGATTTTGACATAAAAGTTTTGCATGCTGTGATAGGCAGAATTCTAAGATGGTTGTCCAATAACTCACAGTTTTGTACAGTTCTTTCCCTTTGACTCTCCCCTTGAGTGTGGCATCTGTAAATGTGATGGATTTTATTTCTGTGATATTACATTAGCTTAAGTGGCAAAGGTGAGGGAATTTTACAGATGCAATTAAGGTGAATAATATTATGCCTGGGAGTGGGCCTGTCTTCTGCTAGGCTTATAAATTGAGGACTGAGTGGAGTTAATCTAATTAAGAGTCGGGCTGGGTTGAGATTTATGGTTGATATGGTTACACTAAGTTCAACACAGTCTTTAAGTTCATTTGTAATACTGTTTTTAAGGTGGAGGCTGGTTGGCCAAGGTTGTTTTCTTTTCTTTTCTTTTTTCTTTTTTATCTTCCAATTCCTACTCTTGTCTTTTCAGATATAGATTCTCCTTTGTGCTGTGCCTCTTAGAGAGTCTGCTTCTTTATATTTCAGTTGTTACTCGATGAGTTGTTAGACTTGCCTGGCACTTGACGATGGGGAATATTCCTGCTGTTCTGATTAAGCCTTAGTCTTAGGCATGCACTATGGCCCTGGACTGAGGCGATGTGGACTTTTCAGTGCTCTCCCCTTCTCTCGGTGTAGTTCAGAGTCAAGCACTTAAACCTGCTCCTCCCCAGAAGTAGAGGATTTGTTTGTTGCTCCCTTTCTTCAGATGCAATTGGATTTCATCGGTGCTCTGAGGAAGCCAGTGTTGTTACTCATCCTTCAGTAATGCAAAGCTTTCAATTTACTTGTGTTTCAATAAATTATTAATGTAAGCTTGGCAAGGAATAATCGATAAGAGTAACAATGACCCTGCCACTCAGAAGGTGATAAAAAGGCTTCTAGTGATATGGATCACAGGAATTGTTCTGTCCTAATGTGATTTATTTGTGATTTCTTATAACTAGCTTTATGCTGGAGGGAATACTTTCCCTGTGCTTCATCTGACATCCTATTTTTACTCTTTAACATAATTCTAAGAAATGTCATTTCTTTAAATGTCTTTGCCTCTAATAGGGCTTATCTTTATTCTAAATCCAGATATGTCATGTAAGTCACCAATGAGCTGTCCATGTATACCTGATTTTGATAAATTATCTTCGCAGTCTCACCAGCTTTTATTCAAGAACCCTCCCATGTTTAAAGAAAAGAACTGATAGATTTTTCTTTCAAAATCTTTCAATCTTTACCTCAATCTTGAATGCATGATGGAAATAACACATTCCTCTGAGATTTTTGTTCCTTGAATTTTGGGATAATGAAAATGGCTCTAAAGGTACTGTAGCCCACAGCAACAAGTGCAATCATAAATCACAGCTTAAGGTTTTATGCTGGAGGTGCTGTCTTTGACATGCTGTGGGATAAGATGAATACCACCAGAAAATCAGTGATGGCTTTGAAGGCATTAGAAGATTGGTATAAAGTTGCACTATTAATTAATTTTTCCCTTTGCCAACAAGAAACACAAGTAAAGGAAGGCTCTTCACTCTAATTCTGCATTAATTCAAGCTAACTCAATAGTTTCAGTATTATTGAAACTGTCTAGCTGGTTGAGAAACATATTATTGTCATACCTTACTCATGAATTACTTACTTAATTGGGATTAAATGTACTGGAATGCATTTAGTATGTATCAATATTTTGGTTCAAGCTTCTAGCTCAAGTGATGGCTTCCATAGTACTGAGTGAGCTCTCCACACTACTTGTTTGGTGGTATTTGAGAAGGTAATCATTAATGCCAATCAGTCTCTTGGAAATTATGACCAGAGAGAGGGATAAAGACATTGGACAGACCTACTCACCGTGTTAAGTAGTTTACAATATAGCTTCTTTTCTTATCTCCCTTAACAAATGAGTTATTTAAAAAATATTTTGTTAGGTTTATCTTTTCCTTGATTTCATTTCTGCATAAATAATGTTATAATTCCTCTTATAACTTTCCTTTAATGTTCCTCAGACTGGTATGGGGTGGAGTCACTGAGGAACTCTGATGAGAACATAAAAAATGATGTTTACATTTCCTTTTCTTAAATATAACTTACTTTTCCTTTTGAATTGCTTTCTATGTAGTAAAAAGTGGCTCTACATTTGATCTTCCTCATAGTTAATACTCTATTGGGTTGCCTTGTTCGTATATATAACGTTTTATATATTTGTAAAACTCAAGAAGACTATTTCGAAAGAACATGTTGGTCTTATATTTTTATAAATTCAATACAAATGTTTATTGATTCTTATTTACCTTGGGAATAAATTGACTAAGCAAAGTTATGCAGACTGCCCCATTTTATTATCATGTCTTCTAATATCTTATTATTATTATTTTTTTATATCCAGGGTTATTGCCACCTTTATGGTTCAGTACTTGTGGCTTTACTGGTAATTTCAATAAGGACATCAAGGGAACATCTACACTCACTTGAAACCATAGCTGCATTCATCTCAGAGTAATAGCCAATCCATCATAGAGGCTTGTCCTATCTGACCTAAAATATGTCTTGTCTTGTGAATTCCAGACAGACCTGGCAGTTTGAGTCACTTGACATTCTTAGCAAAGCTATGAGGACTAGCAGAGTTATCCTCAAATTAGGATTTACATGATATAAATAAATCTTTACCTGACTTTTGTAACCTTTTCTATATTTGTAATTTTAGAGGTGAATATTGTGATAACGAATTAAATAATCTATCAGGTAAAATATAGTTTAAATGACTTAGTTCAATCTAACCTACATTATATTTACAAGTTAGTTACCAGATTACTGGATTTAGTCAAATTATTATTTTCCTTAAGTAGCCTGTTTCAGTATAAAATTTGAATAATTATCAAAGTTAAATAAACAGACAAGGGCTATGAGGTAAAATGGAGTTGAAGTCTAAATTACTGGGTGTGATCACACCCACTGACTACCAAGTTCTTTTCTTTGCATGCATTGATGTTGGAGGTAGGATTCAGGGGGCTCGATAGTCAGCCTCAACCAACCCTGTCCTCTTACCAGATTCTTGACTTGGCCATAGGAAAGAATTCAAAGGCAGAGTCACAGTAGAAAGTGAGAACAGGTTTAATATAATAGACAAGAGATGCAGGTTCCACGGAAAGAGTGTAACGTGCTCCAGAGACTGAGAAGGGCCCACACCAAGTCTAACACGAAAGTAAGTTCAGTACAGACGTCAAGTCTAACACAGAAGCAAGAAAAACGTACTTAAAGTTCAGTACAAACGGTAGGCTGGCTCAAGAGAGTGAGCGGCCACTTGCTGAAAGTAAATTTGATACAAAGTAAAATACACACACCTCAGTCAGCCAAATGTGGGTTGCCTCCAGGAAAGTGAAAAACAATGCTGCCTTCAGCTGGAATTCAGCTTTTATAGTTTATCTATCTAACGAATGTTCAATTAAGAAGGTGGTTCCCAGGTATGTGACATTTAGTCTTGCACATGCTCAGTTGGTCTCGTCCTGGAGCATGTTCATTGGTCAGACCCTATCACATGCACCAGGCATATTCAAGGATATCCTGTGCTCTCTACTGAGCATGCCCAGCCACTGGATTTGCATAATCCAGCACCTTGTGGTCTCATTTTCCCTGCCTCGGTGCTGAAGAAAGGTCTAACTGGCAACAGTAACTTTCCTCCAGGGGTGAGCCCAGAGCAGGGAGCCTGAGGCCTCAGGGAGTGGCTGGAAACCCAGAGGCATGTCCTGAAACCCAAACTCAGGGAAACTGAGCACCGCCTGTATCAGATGATGAGACAGAATGCCACTAATACTACCCAGTGCTAAATGAAGTGAACTTTTGGTTTTCTTTTTGGCAAATGTACTTTAAACTGGATGATTTAGTAGTGAATAAGCAAAAGAAAGAGACAAGAAAGTTAAAAATAATAACGTTTCTGTGTTTACATTAGTGTTTGTGGTGGATTCATTCATCATATTGTGGTTAAAAATATGAGAATCTCACTTCGTTTTGTGCTGTGAGAGTTGGGGTTGATTTCCTTTAGACAGAGCAGCAATCAGAGGAGCATGCCGTGTCTAATCTCTGCTTCAGGACAACTGGAAGAGACGTAGAGCAAGAGAAAGAAACCCCACTAGAGAAGATGGTTATTTATTGGGAGAGGGGGAAATTCAATTGACTTTCTCAATGTAGTGAAAAAATTGAGCTTGGTCTTTCTATGAGTGGAAAACTGAAAATGAATACGAAGGTGACTTACAATCAGGATAGCAGTATAGGCACACCACTCTTCTCTCTGTTTATTTAATTTAAAAGATTTCTTGGGTTCCAAAACAGTTCAAGGCACTGGTGGGGATTACTGCCAATGCTTTATGTAAATTCTCTTATCTAGTCTCCATAAACACTTTATAAAGTGAGGCCTGCTTATTCTCCCATTTTGAAGGTAAGAATTTTGAAGTGCATAGAGATTAAATAACTTTCTTGGTCTCACTTGGCTTTTTAAAAAGTAGTTCACTTTTTTATTGTATTTTTTGTTGAAACGTATTGATTGTACATATTTGTGGGGTACAGGGTTGAATATCAATACATGTATACAATGTGTGATGATCAAATCAGGGTAATTAGTATATTTATAATTACAAAACTTAACCATTTTTTGAGACTAGGACATTCGATTTTTTCTAGCCATTTGATAACATGCAGTAAACTAATGGTAACTGTAGATGCATAGCCCAACTGTACACCCATAGAACTTATTTTTCTTATCTGGTGCTGTGTGTCTGTTAACCAGTCTCTCACTGTTCTCTCTCCTATCCTCCTTTCTTGCCTCTAGTAACCATAGTTCTGCTCTCTCTTTCTGAAAGTTCAACATGTTATTGCTCTTATTTTTTGAAAGCCTGAATTTTATTGCATAATCATCCAAAATGAATAACAGAAACTGTCAATTAAAAAGTCTGGGCATATTGCTATATCTTGGGTCTGTTGAATCTCTACAAATCTTCTAGTAGCAAGATTTACTAGAAGGTCATTTCGTGACTTTCAGGAGCATCTGCATAGAGATTGAAGATCTTGAGGGGAATCACATTAGAATCTCGAGTAGACTTGGTTCAGTGGAAACATGAGGGGACTATGTTTTTTCCTCTAACACAGAATCGTTTCGAATCAAATCTTTTTGGTCATGGGCAGGAGAGAGTCATCTCCCCCTAGCATAGATTGAGAAACCAAACACATTCAAGTGTATTAAGTTTAGGGACTGAGGAAGAGAAACTCAGATGTTATAATCAACATTCTGAGTGGCTTTATTAAGGTTCTATCATAAATGTTAAAACTTTGAAAACCTTGTCTAAGCAAATAAAAATCCTGGTTGCTTTCCCATGCAGATCAGACCACTGAAGAAGAATGCAAAAGTATTTTAACAAAATGCTTATAGGATACATTTAATGCATTCTTAAACTTTGGTAAGATTCGATCTTAGAGTTAAAAAACAGGTATTTGATATTTGAAGAGATATTTTATAGTTGTCAGGAAGCTTGTGATGTTTTGGAACACTTGACAAAGTTGTAGAAATCATCAGTTCTAAAACTGGGGTGAAGAAGGTATTACAGTTGTATGAACTTTCTATAAATGCATTCAAATTAATTTTAGTGAAAAAATCAAATTTGTGCATTGATTGTCTTAATTCAATTACCTTTAGAACATGACTTCGCTTGAAATGCCATTATGAATGTGGCACTTTACAATAGTATATATGCTTAACAATTTCATTTCAATATTATATTAACAGCTCTCAAACTGTATGAGATATATATTATATCTCTGAATTTTTTATTTTGAAAGTTTTGGTTTCCTAATCAAAAACGTTAAAAATAACTATGGATATAAGATCCAGCTAAAAGTTATATGTTCTGTCTTCTGAGGGTCTCACTCATAACATCATACTGAATTTATGTTAAAATATTATTCTGAGAGGAGTGTTGACATAAGATAAGATGATTTATGCTTTCCATCCATCATACTGACAGACTCTAGACATATGTCACTATTTGTCAAACATAGTACAAAACAAGGCAGAACCCAGTAATATCATAAAAACGATTTGTCTTTATCACCATCTCATCCATCTTTCATTCTTATGAAAATTTTAGTGTTAGAAATAATGATTGATTCAATAGGAAATTTAAAAATGTGTTTTCGTTAAGTAGTTTTCCCCTGAAGACACTTCACACTTGTCACTCTGTTGTTATTCCAATAAAATGTGCTACTGTAATACTGGTCAAATAAATACATAAAATGTATTACATATCAGCAGGATGAGCATGGCTTGAGCAATTTTATTTTAAATAAAAAATATATAAATAAATACCAGGGAAATAATGTCAGTTGAGTCATTTTTTTTGGCAAACCTTAAGGACTGGTGATAAAAAAGAACCCTTCCTATTTGCTAAAATTCACTTCGCTATGTTCAGACTGCATTTTATGTATTTAATGAGAATCTCTCTTTGTAATATGTACAAATATGCATTAATAAATCACTAAATGGATAGTATCAGGCTTTTTAAGGCAGGTAGGAGAACATTCAAAACCATCTTCTAAGGGCCGACCCCGTGGCGCACTCGGAAGAGTGCAGCACTGGGAGCGCAGCAGCACTCCCACGGGTTCGGATATAGGGATGGCCGGTGCGCTCACTGGCTGAGCACGGTGTGGGCGACACCAAGCCAAGGGTTGCGATCCCCTTACCAGTCACAAAAAAGACAAAAAAAAAAAAAAAAATCTTCTAAAAAAATCAAGTGCCGGTGCTGTTTTTTATGCAAGATTACATCATAAAGTCATCCATGTGTTAATTTTTAGATGCCATCTTCCCTCCTACCTACGCAATTCCAGCCTGTACAATTTTTGACTTATATTTGTATTTGCACATTGTTTTTTAACTACACATGTGTGTAGGGTACATGTGCAGACCCTTGCTGTAGGTTTTAGACTGGATCTTTAACATGGAGAGATTGTGTTACACCAATTGTGCTTAGGAATTCATCAGATAAAACTCACGGGGGTAGAGTATTTTGCTACTCTCTAGGAAGGCTAGCAATCTTGAAAACATTGACCAATTGCTACTTTCACATAATGTTTGGTATGAATAGTACTTTACTGGTTTCTATGGATAATACAAAAAAGTCTTGAGACTTGGACCCAGCATTGCAGGAGCTTACATTCTAGATTAAAAACAAAACAAAACAAAATGAAAAATGTACTCCTCCAGAGCTTCTAAATAACAATTCAAGCCAGTATGTTATCAAATGGCTAATACATAAAATAATTACAATATGGCATTACTTCCAAGTATGATCAATAGAAAGTTCTATCAGTTTTACCTAAGATGATTATTAAAGTACACATTACTTACAAACAGAATCAAATAACCCCAAGTGGCTGGTTGAAAATCACTGATTAAGGGTTGAAGAAAAGTATATAAACCCTAATAATGACATAATATTTAGTTTTCTGTGAATAGAAAATTAGAGGCATCAGATTCTGAGGTTCATTCTCAAAATTTTCTTTATTATACATAAAAGTGACCCTGGGAATTTTCATTTCAAACAAACCTTCCAGGTACCATGGTGTAAAAGCACTAGGAAGAAGACTTTGAAAAATGTTGGAGTAAAAGAGATAGAAATGTTCAATAGGAAGTGACATCTAAATGACTATCAGAAGGGACAGAGGACTATGTTCTGAAGACAGATATGTGATTAGTTACTTTAATTAAGGGGGGCTTATTATATGCATACATGTAAAGTACTGGAAAAACAGGAATACATCAAAAATATACAGCAGATTATCATGGAACTAGAATGTAGATTGAGACATGGTGGAAATCAGGCCAATGGTGAGTTTGCTTTTTAGTTTTTCAAAAGAGAAGGTGCTCTTTGTAAGTTCACCATTATGGAGCCCATCAAAACGATGTTTCTTCCACTGCTTCTATTTCTACGAATAACTTCCTCCAACCCAAGCCTTGCCATACTCATGGTTCCTGCTCTCTCAAAATGTCGTTCCTCAGTTCCTGCTTCCTTTTTCAGCATTATGTATTTATTAAGCAAATGTATGGCATATATTGAGTGCTGATTTCATACCAAACCCATTTACTTGTAGGGTCACATTTAATTATCATAGCGGCCCATGAGGTAAAGATTGCTATCACTACATTTTGTAATCAGAAAACTGAAACTTAGTAAAGCTAACTAATCTACCACAAATTAAAAATGCAGTATTGCTAAAGGCAGGTGGTTGATTCCAGGCTTTGTTCTTAACTGCAACCAGATCTTTACCCCCACACTATATTATTTCTTTGATGTTTGGCATGCGAAATAAAAGAAACTATTTGGACACTACTCAGAACAGAGGTGTTGAAGAGATTTTGCTTACTAGACTATTGTCACTGGCCAGTGATGACCTGTAGATGGCTTCTTCCAGTCTAATCTGTTGTCCCCTGGAGGGTAGGTTAACACAATTCGAGGTATGGTATTCCATTTGTAAAATTCCCTTTCATAAAGCTGTTGGAATAACACACACTCAAAGAAAATATAAAGTGAGATCTTTATTAAGCCTATAATAATTTAGATATTAGAGAAAAGGCTATTATTCATAACTCAACAAAACAGGTAATTACCATGTACATTTCATCTTCTAATAGTTTCAAATTTGTATCATGAATTTTATGTTACATAGTTGGAATTTTACTGTGATAGAGTATTTATCACAGACATTTATTTTAATCATTTAAAAATATAATTTGAATGGCTAAATATTATTCTAACACATGCAAGCCTCACAGAAGTACCATGATATATATCTATAGCATATATACATTTTTTAATTAAAAATTGGGTCATACACTTTGTCATTATAAAAATAATAAGCATAATTTTACTTGAGTTTAGCTAAATAAAAATAAACCTGACTATTTTGGTAAAAATCCAGGCATGTTCTTACATATAATATTCCTAACACTTCTCCAAAAACATGAAAATAATATGAAAAATATTTTTTAAATTATTAAAACATAATAGCCAAACTTAGACCAAGAGGAAAATATTTTTTGCTTTGTAAACAAAGAACAAATATATGCTTATCTCCTTGTTCAAGGGGCCACAAACTCATTTAAACTCTCACACAACACAGAAAACTCTTCCATGTTCAGAAGTTTTAATTTTGGCTTTTCTAAATCTATGAATCCTTAACGTTATGAATTGTGACTTTTTAGTCTAGTTCAATAATCTTTTTAAACACCCAAGTTTCTAAATTTGTTCTTTTTTTTAGACTTTTTATTGAAAAATAATTGATTATACATATTTGTGGGGTACAAAATTGACTATCAGTGTTTGTGCACAATACCTGATGGTCATATCAGGATAGTTCACTTATTCATCATTAAAATACATAATTATTCTCTGTGTCCATTAACCAATTTCTCATTAATCCCCCTGCCTCGCTTTCGACTTCTAGTAACCACAGTTCTCTGCTCTCTTTCTGAAAGTTCAAAATGTTACTGTGATTGTTGTTTCTCTCTCTCTGTCTTTCTCTTTTTTCCTCAAATATTTTATTCTAAATACTTTGAGGTTTTCTTTTCATATTTGGGTCTTTAATTCTTTCAAAATATATTCTGTGAATGGCACCATTTAAAAAAAACATATTATTTCTTTAATATCAGGAAAGTTTTTCAATATATTTGAGTATCCTATCTTTCATTTTTATGTTGACTATGAACCGAATTTTGTGTTTTTTGAGTCTTGTATGTTTGTTTCCTACATCTACCCTTTATTCTCATATATTTTCTTTCTATTCTGTGTATTATCATCAGTTCTAGCTAGCATATTCTTAACTATATATTTGGATTATTCATTTTATTTTCGTTGTCTTAATATGGAATTAACTCTATATTTATTACATTTACTTTCCTTTTCCAATGATTTCCTCAGCTTTGGTAATTCATTTTTTTTTTAAAATCATCTTTGCCTTATAACCTTTTCTCTTCTATTTTGAACCTTCCAATCTTTTCTTGCAGGAATATATTTGGCATTGCAAAATGAAGAGTTTATGTTGTTTGTTATATATTTCAGATCATGAAAAACTATTTGCAAGTCTCATGTATTTCTTAAGATGCTTTTTGATTTTTATTTTTTGAATCCTTTTATGTTCAAGCTTCTTTATTTTTGACTGTTTTTCTGAATAAGACTACAGTTGAATTCTTTCTGATACTTCTTTGAAAGTAGCTTTTCACATTACCTTCTTACTAATCGTGGTGTGTGTGTGTGTGTGTGTGTGTGTGTGTGTGTGTGTGTGTGTGTGTGTGTGTGTGTTGCTGCCTGGTGAGGGAGCAGAGGGATAAAAGTATATGGGCTACATCAATCTGCCACCTCCACTTGGATTTCCTCTCAGCTGTCACATTTATGTGCCTCTATGGCTCACAGAAAAAACTTTTTGTCTCTTTTCCCTCTATCTTCCTTGATTGTAGAGTTTCTCCAGTACTAGTAGGTTAGGGTTAGATACCTGCAGTTCTTTGATTGTGGTTCCTGAACTAGCCATATCTTCATTATGTAAAAACTTATTAGAAATGCACATTTGTGGGCCCCCCTCCTACACCTCTGAAATCAGACACATTGTGTTTGGGACCCAGAAATCTGTGGTTCAATATATTCTGCAGGTGATTTTGGTGCATGGTAAAATGTGAGAACCACTGATAACACACAATAGAATCTCACTACTTGTCTCTACTTCCCTTTTCCAATTCCATCTCTGTTCTAGAATGTCTTACTTTTCTCCTGTTTTTGAACTAGTTCTTCTCCATGTACCAAATTAATACTCCCAAATTTTATTGTTCTATTCAGAGATTGATGGTCTTTCTCAGTGATACTTACCTTGGGGAAAATGTGTAGCCTGCTCAAGGTCTAAGGAGGAATCTGTCAACCTTCAAATAGCATTCTCATCTAGGTGTAGATTGTTTGGCAGTTTATGTTTGGGAATTGTAACACTTACATTGTTTTATATATGAGAAAGGGTTTCTTTTTCTTTGCTTATTTTTTGTTTTCCCCTCTATTTCTTATTCATTTCCAACTTCCCCATAGGTTAAACTGAAAATCTTACTACAGAAAATGAAATTCAAAGAAAACAAAACAAAATAAAGACACAAACTTCAAATGCCTTTCATTAAAGTCCAGAGGTACAAAGAAAAGAAAAACAGCAAGGCATATTTAATCATTTTGTTCACAAATTTAAGATAAGACTATACTTTAAACTTGATGCAGAATATTAGAAAGAAACATTCATAATTTTTATGTAAATGAAATATTTGCAATAGATCGACTTGATAAGATACAAATTTAAGTCAAGAGTAACTTATTTATTTATTTTTTTAACAATTATTTGTGCATACTTCTGAGGTACAGTGTGAGTTGTTTCAATACTGCACAATGATTCACTTAGGGTAGATAGCATAGATTTTTTACCCATTAGTCCCCCATTTTTCCTTCAGCACCTGCCCTCCTCCTCTACCTCTGGAAACTGTTATTCTACTCTCTATTTCTATGATAACCTCTTTTTTTTTTTAGATTCCACATATGAGTAATACCATGCAATATTTATCTTTTTGTGCTTGACTTACTTCACTTAACATGATGGTTTTCAGTTCTATCCATGTTGCTGCAAATGGCAGGGTATCATTTTTTAAAATATATGAGTATGATTTCATAGTTTTGTGTATTAAATATAGGTCTTTGATCTACTTTGTGTTGATTTCTGTGTAGGGTGAGAGAGAGGGGTCTAGTTTCAATCTGCATGTAGATATCCAGTTTTCTCAGCATGATTTGTTGAAGAGGTCCTTTCCCCATTGTATATTTTTGGCATCTTTGTCAAAAATCAGTTGGCTGTAAGTGCATAGATTTGTTTCGGGGTTCTTCATTCTATTCCATTCATCAGTCTGTCTGTTTTTATGCCAGCACGTGCTGTTTTGGTTTGCTCCTTTTGTTCAAGATTGTTTTCACTATAAGGGGTCTTTGGTGATTTCGTACAAATTTTGAGATCACTTTTTCTATTTCTGTGAAGATTCATTAGTGTTTTGATAGGAATTATGTTGAATGTATAGATTGCTTTGGATAATATGGACATTTTGATGATGTTAATTCCTCTGATGTATGAACATAGGATATCTTTCCATTTATTTGTGTCCTCTACAATTTTTTTCTTTGGTGTTTTATAGTTTTCATTGAAAAGATTTTTCATCTTCTTCATTCAATTTCCTTGTAGCTATTTCATTTTTTTGGTAGCTACTGTGAATGGGATTACTTTCTTGATTTTTTCTTCAGCTATTTCATTGTTGGCATACAAGAAGACTACTGATTTTTAAGTGTTGGTTTTGTATCCTGCCATTTTACTGAAGTTGTTAATTAGTTCTAGCAATTTTGGAGGGTAGTTTTTAGGGTTTTCTATGTATAGGATCATGTTATCTGCAAATAGGGATAGTATGACTTCTTCTTTTCCTATTTGGATGCCTTTATTGCTTTCTCTTGCCTTATTGTGCTGGCTAGAACTTCCAGTACTATGTTGAATAAGAGTGAGGAAAATGGGCACCCTTGTCTTGGTATATTCAAAATTAAAATATTTCTATAATAGTAAGTATATATCCTCTGATATATACAATGGTTAATATTACAGATCTTCTCACATGAATACATGAATAGAGTCATAGAATGACATTTGTTAAGCAGAAATGAAATTTCAGTAGGTAACTTCTTTATACACAGAAACAAGGATCATCAAACACGTGTCATTCAAGGAATAAAATTTCCTAAAGATAAGGAGTGAGCTTAATATCTACCAGTACAATCTAGTCAATGAATATTGAAGATTAGACAGCCTGGATATTGTTTGGAATATTTATGAAATTAGCTAATATATATAATAAACAGAGGATCAATAAGTTTTAAACATAGGCCTCATATTTTAAGGTGATGAAGTAACTGATGTTAAAATGCTTTGCTTTATTTTTGAATCAAATAAATTAAAAATTAACTTTCACAATGCTCCAGGTACTCTTGAATAAATAATAGTCATTGTAAACTTCTCAGCAGTTTATCCTGTAAAGCTTATGTCTTCTGGTAACAGAAATCATCATTGTCCCTTAGCCACTGATTAATTTCAATAATGAGTAGTGACTTTGATAATTAATCCTCAAAGCTAATTATCAGAATATTGTTAATATTCTGATTCTTTTAACCAGAAAATTAACGAATTTCATCATCCAAAAGGAGAAAAACTTCACGATTATTTGGCAAACGAAATGTCTTTCCGGTAAAGTAACCATGAATTTATCTCTACTCCAAGATCTTTGTTGGCCATTTATTATTACTGGCTGGAATTTTTTTGGTCTTTATGCTCTCTCTCTCTCTCTCTGTCTCCCTCTCTCTCTTTCTCTCTTAGTTTCTCTCTCTCCTGCATTTATGCTGATTAATATTGTTTGACAGTTTAGTTTCTATATGAGACACTGTTCAAATCACTGAAAAATATATAACTATGTTTATATAGCAAAAAGGCATTTCTTCCTTAACACCAGTCCCCCATCAAAAACAACAACAACAACAACAACAACAACAACAACAAAAACCCCTTTTTCTGTATCCTCCATAATAACGAGCTGCTTTTCAATAATTGTGCTAGACTCTGTGCTAAGGACTTATTATCTTGTTTAATTTTATTATTTCTTTTTAAGTAATGCATTATTTTATTCATTTAGTGATGATGAAATTCATAGTGATTAAGTCATATATTCATTATGTTAGAGATAGTGTATGTGCTATAGGGAACTTAAACATGGTTGAATCTAGAAAGCCTCAAAAAATAAAAGGAAATAATCTTTACAAAGAAAGTTTTGTATGCTTTTCTAACAACATAGAAAAAAGTACTTTTCTTATTTTTGTCAAGAATTTTTGTTTTGCTTTTTGGCACGGTTTGCCTAAGAGAGAGTTTCTTAAAGTATCCACTAAACCTCTGAAAGAAAGAAAATTCTTTTTAAAATCTGTCTAACTTCCATTATATTCCTGATGGGGAATCTAAGCTGTGAGACAATTTTGATAATAATATCTGTATTCTTTCACTGTACTAGAAAGGCTGCATTAAATTAAGAATGTCTTATATGCCATTCTAGGAATTTTGCATTTTTCCTTACAATAAAACTTTTTACATAACAGAGGATACTCTAGATTAAAAGTGTTAAACTGTTATTCATTCAAAAATGTGTAGCACTGTCTTTGATTGCAATAAGACATAATTGAATTTCAGCTGAAATAAGTCTTTTATGACTTTTTTTACTTTACTAATTAAAAATTAAATTCAGTAATAAAAAGCAAGAGTAGATATAGTTTCATTTAAAAAGGGGGAAAATTATCTCTGGTCTGTGAGAAATGTCAAATCTGCATGTTTTGTGACATACCATTATTGCTATTTTCCATTCGACTTAGTTCCATTTACTGAGTATTTTAAGTTCCTCTTGTGGCTGCACTATATGGGTTCACTCTTTAAATCACTAAGCATAGATTACCCAAGCAAGTGAAAGTAGAGGGGGCAAGAATATGGAGTAGGACTGGCTGGTTAGCTCAATTGGTTAGAGCATGATGTTATAACACCAAGGTCCAGGGTTCAGATTCCCATACCTTCCAGTCACCAATCAATCAATCAATCAATCAATCAATCAATCAATAAAGGATATGGAATATGAAAGGAAGATTGGGTGCAATATAATGCAAGTATAAACAGTTTAACGCATACACTGTTTGGAAGACACACTGAATATGCTGAAGACACGCCATGTTCTCTCAATACTGGCTACCCTTGTTATGAAAAGCCCTGACATGATTGAATTCTAAATTGGGGCAAGATCTTTCTCATTTTCAGCAGATGATTCAGGGAATAAAACAAACTATTCTTTCTACTGGTTCTCTATATTAACTTCTCCTATGCTTCACTTGTCAGTTGGATGCAGCACATTACTCACTAGATCAACTTCTGATTAGTCAGGGGTTCTGCTATTAACCTTATATCCTCTGCCATGATAGACAGACAGACAGAAACCCACATACATAGAAAGAATAAATCTCTAATTGCTAATTCTTTTCCTTAGAGAAGACACATTTATATTTAGCAAAATGTCATCTTGCTCATTAGGTGAAAAATTAGTTTTAAGGCAAATATAAAATAATTATTTTCCTGATATAAGTAGGTGTTTTTGATACACATCAGTGTCTCATGAGCCCTCAGAATAAGATGTTTTTCAAATTGCTTGACTCTCCACATGTGCATTTTTTCATTTTAGAAGGTAATTGAAGCTGCTTATCAGAGCAACTTTAGATATAGTTTCAGTTGGAAATTTCAGAGACTATTTCTAATAAAAAAATAAACTGAGGTTATGAAATACACACTTAAGTTTTAGGACCTCCAGTAATTGTTAACATTTCATATCATCAATGTTTTTGCAAAAATGATGTGGCCAGAATTACAGCTAGATAGCAAGAATAAGTTCTAGTTTCTATAGTATTGCTAGGTGTCCATAATTAATAATAATTTATTGTGTATTTTCAAATGGCTAGAAGAGAGGTGTTTAAATGTTCTCACCACAGAGAAATGATAACTGTTTGCAGTGGTGGATATGCTGCTAATTTGCATGATTTGAGCATCACACTGTTCATATGTATATTCATATATTACTCTGTACCTCATAGATATGTGCAATCATTACATGTCAATCAAAAAATAAAATTTTAAAAAATGATGTGGCCAAAAACTCTCAGAAATCCTGAAGGAGCTACTCTTGTTTTTCAGTTGAGTGTGAATTTAAAGATGAGTTTAACAGAGGGAGGTTTTCCAATGTTTCTTCAGAGGTTTCTAATTCATGTCAACATTCTCTTTCATTCACTTCAGATTTCCCAAAAGGGATGTAGTAAAAGAGAGTTTTCATAAACATACATGGTTCCACATGTATTACTTAATGGATTAGAAACAATATGAAATTATGCAGTATTATGATGATTATAATTTATAATTTGTTTACTTCAGAATATAGTACATTCTTGGTGTAAATGTGTAAAAGGAATGTTGATATTTTAGTCTGTTTGTGTTGCTATAACAGAAATACGTGAGACTGGGTAATTTATAAGGAAAAGAGGTTTATTTGGCTTACGATTCTGGGGCAGCTGCTTCTACTCATGGCAGAAAGTGGCAGGGAGCCAGTGGGTACAAGCAGATCACATGGCGAGAGGAAGCAAGAGAGAGAGAGAGAGAGAGAGAGAGGAGGTGCCAGGGTCCTCCAAACAATCAGGTCTCGCGGGAACTAACAGAGCGAGAACTCACTCATTAATCCCCCCTCCCCCAGGGAGAGCATTAATCCATTCATGAGGGATCTGCCCCCATGACTCAATCAGTTTCCAACACTGCCACATTGGGGATCAAATTTCCACATGAGTTTTAGAGGGGACAACACATCCGAACTCCATCAGTTGAGTATAAATAAATAAACCTAGTAAGGAGATGTTTAATATTAAAAGAATCTGGAGTCTGAGTAAGAATGTTTCATGATAAAAAGTCTGGGCATAGAAGATGGTGTGGAGAGGAAGTCATAGCTAAAGACTGTCAAGAGCAAGAGAGATTGTGCTTACTGGAAGAATAGGCTGAACATCACTGTGAAAAATAATCTCTCAGGCAACACAAAAAGCAACACCAAGGAAGATTGTTAACATTCACCGAATGTCTATTATGCATCAATTTGCCAGTGTTATTTATTTTACAAATATGTATAATCCTATGTAATAGCTATTATTTTCTTTATTTTAAAGTTGAAAAATGGAGGCTGAGAGAGGTCCAGTACCTTATTTAGTTTAGCAAGCATGGTGCTAGAAAATGGCAACGGTTCTGTCTGCAGTGAGGCCTTTTTTTCCCTCACTATGAGGCCTCCTTTATTCTTTTTACAATTCTATTTATGTATTTATTTATTTATTGAAACATAATTGATTATATGTATTTGTGGAGTACAGAGTTGAATATCAATACCTGTGTACAATGTGTGATGATCAAATCAAGATAATTACTGTATTCATTATTACAAAATGTAATCATTTCTTTATGTCCATTAACCAATTTCTCACTATTTGCCCTCCCCCTGTCCTGCCTCTACTATCCATAGCTATACTCTCCCCTTCTGAAAGTTCAATGTATTATTGTGTTCTCTCTGTCTCTCTCTGTCTCTCTCTGTCTCTCTCTCTCTCAGCTCCCAGTTATGAGTGAAGACATGCAGGATTTCTCTTTTCTTTGCCTGGCTTATTTCACTTCATGTAATTTCTTCCAAGCTCATCTATGCTGCTGGGAATGGCAGAATTTCATTCTTTTTTTATGGCTGAGTAGTATTCCATTATGTATATATACTACATTTTCCTTATTCAGTCATGTGCTGATGGACATTTAGGTTGGTTCCATATCTTGACTATTGTAAATAGAGCTGCAATAAACATGGGACTGCAGGTATCCCTTCATCATGACTATTTACATTTCTTTGGGTACATATCTAGTATTGGGTTTACTAGATCATATGGTAGTTCTATCTGTAGTTCTTTGGTAAACCTCCATACTTTTTTCTATAATGGCTATCCTAATTTACAGTCCCACCAACAGAGTAGAAGCGTTCCCCTTTCTTTGCATCCTAGCCAGTATTTGTTATTTTCTGAGTTTTTTTTAACAGCCAGTCCAACTAGGATGAGATGATGTCTCAGCGTAGTTTTGATTTGCACTTCCCTGATAATTAGTGATACTGAGCATTTTTTCATGTACCTGTTGGCCATTTGTATGTTTTCTTTTGAGAAGTGTCTGTTCAGCTCCTTTGCCCTTCTTAATTGGATTATTATTATTTTTTATAATTAAGTTGTTTGAGTTTCTTATATATTCTGGATATTAATCTCTTGTTGGATACATAGTTTGCAGATATTTTCTCCCATTCTGTACGTTATCTTTCCATTCTCTTGATTGCTTCTTTTGTTGTTCTGAAGCTTTTTTGTTTGATAATATACTGACCGTATTCAGAAAAAGTGACTTGGGAGGAAGAAGGCACATTGATAGAAAATCTACAACCTACAAATTTATCCTATAAATATAACCTATAAAGTTATCAAGTATCTACTGAGCAATTATTGACCAAGAACATGGACCCTACTTTTAAGGAGCTTATCTTGTCTGTCTTATCTGGAGAAACAAAGATATAAATTCAGTATGATAACATACCAGGTGTTCTGATTAACAGCATGCAATTTTATTTGTTTTTTCTTTTTTTTTTTTTGTGACCGGTAAGGGGACTGCAACCCTTGGCTTGGGCGTCGCCCACACCGTGCTCAGCCAGCGAGCACACCGGTCATCCATATATAGAATCCGAACCCGCATCCGGAGCGCCCCTGCGCTCCCAGCGCCGCACTCTCCTGAGTGAGCCACGGGGCCGGCCCCAATTTTATTTGTTTTTAAAAAATCATGTTAATGACCATTTATTACATTTAATTTTATTGCAGACATTATTTTATTGAACATGGGGGCCCATGGAATCAAACATATTAGTGATCACTATTGGCAGTAAAACAACTGTTCTAGTTGATGTGATTTAATTGAATGACCTCATTGATCATAAACTCTGTTTTACCACAAGAAAGATCCAAAGAGTCAAAATGGAAGAATGTGAAATCTGTGACAAAATTGTGGTAGCTTTGTTTGCATGCACTCTACTCAAAAGAGAGAAAGAGATAAGGCATTATTTCCTACCACTGATATGACGGGTATTACGTGAAATTTGCTTGGAATCTGAATGCCCATTTGAATTTCAGGAAAATTTTACATTTTCTTTCTCTATGTTTGGAAATTGAAACATTTATGTTATTACATTATTCAATTATGGTGTATTACTTGCCTGATCGAATAAGAATATTCTTGCTCAACTGAAAACCAATGTAGCCAACTTATAATTCCTCTAATTTGAAATAATTATATGACACAATTTGTGAAGCCCTTTATTTTATTTGATTAATCACATTAATTTTCCTTTAAATAGTTTCAGATATGATATGCTTTGCAAGATTCATTTTTGTAGTATGTGAAAACATTTCAAGAAAATAAATGACAAAAAGAGCACATTATTTACTTCTGAGCAAATATCCCAAGCCATTTAAATACAGGGTATATTTATATATGCAGACATGAAAAAAAAAGTAGGAAATAAAGAGAAAATTGGACAAGGGAAAATTATGAATCCACAAGAAATACAGTAGATGGAGAATTTGGGACTTCTCCTAATTACTTTCTTTCCAGTTAATTCTACATACCTTTCAAATGCTAGTTTTTTAAAAAAGGTCACACTTAGATGACTAATTTGGCTTAATTACTTTATTCTTAGACTGGACATAGTTGCAGCCCAGGAGAAAATTACTGAAGTGGAGAATTACAAAGCTTTTCTTATCTCAGGAAATACACATTGTTTAATTCTGAAGGGAACATGTGAACAGAACAGCCAAAGTGTTTCTCTGGGAAGCACTTACATTTAAAATGCATTTAGTTAGATTTATTAAGTGTTTTAATAAATATCTGATTTCATGACATGGGCTAAGTAACATAAGAAATGTAACTATATTAACAAATACTAGCTGATCTTATATATTTTACATCATTAAGTTTGGAGAAAAAATGAATATATAAGCCCAATTTGCCTAGGCCTTTCATAGCTTATTTCACTGCCATCCTTGAAAGATAAGCACCACAGCACACTAAAAGCAGGGCGTCTGTAGTGCAACCATATTGTCTGCATTCTAATAATTACCAGTCGTACTATCTTAGAGAAGTTCTTTATTCTATTTCTGTAAAATGAACATAATAGTGGTATCTATCTTCTAGGGTTTGGAGGAGGAAAGATCATGAGCTTTGAACAGCATCCTTTACATAGTAAGCACCCAAAAGGTATTAGATATCATCAGCCATTTAGCATATTGCTATAGATTGAATGTGTCTGCCCCAAATTCATAATCCCCAAGATGACGGTCATGAGAGATGGGGCCTTTGGGAGGTAATGAGGACCTATGGTCTGAGCCCTCATGATTGGGATTAATGTGTGTATTAGCCTGTTTGTGTTGCTATAACAGAAATACCTGAGACTGGGTAATTTATAAAGAACAGAGGTTTATTTGGCTTCCGATTCTGGGACAGCTGCATCTGACATGGGTCTCAGGCTGCTTCTACTCATGGTGGAAAGTGGCAGGCAGCCAGCAGGTACAAACAG
Source organism: Cynocephalus volans (assembly GCF_027409185.1). Classification (NCBI taxonomy): domain Eukaryota; kingdom Metazoa; phylum Chordata; class Mammalia; order Dermoptera; family Cynocephalidae; genus Cynocephalus; species Cynocephalus volans. Next base: position 28,035,931 of record NC_084461.1, on the reverse strand, counting down.
ATCACATGGCGAGGGGAAGCAAGAGAGGGAGAGGAGGTGCCAGGGTCTTTTAAACAACCAGCTCTCGTGTGAACTGATAGAATGAGATCTCACTCAGGACCTTGCCCCCAGGGAGAGCATTAATCCATTCATGAGGGATCTGCCCCGTGACTTAAACAGCTTCCAAGACTGTCACATTGGGGATCAGATTTCTGCCCGAGTTTTGGGGGTGACAACACATCCAAACTCTATCAATGTCTTTATAAAAGAGACCACACAAAGCTAGTTCATCCCCTCTGCCATGTGAGGTTGCAGTGAAAAGTCGGCAAACTGTCATCTGGAAGAGGCTCTTACCAAAACTGGACCAGGCTGACACTCTGATCTCGGACTTCCAGAACCAGAACTGTGAGAAATAAATTTCTGTTGTTTATAAGACGCCCAGGTTATGGTATTTTGTTATAGGACTCTGAATAGACTAAGATATTGATATTTTAATAAAAATGTGAGAATGAGGCATTTAAATCTATAGGCATACAGTAAAATAAATTGTTATTTTCAAAACCCACCATAATATAGTTCACTGTGATTGTTGAAACATTTTCTAACATTTTGCGCTTTACCTAGATTCTATGAAATATAGCTACTGGTTAGAGATTCAGGACACTGTGTCCAGGCTCTGGTATTTTCTGTATGGGACGGAGACAGTGACATTTCCCCATCTTCCAGCTGAGAAATCTGCAAGACACCTTACAATCTACAAAATCAAGTGATCCTATGGTTCTAAGCTGAGGTACCATGGCATTAAAATACTTGTATATAGTGGTATTGGCAGCAATGCAGGTGGGCTCCCACTGTCTAAGTTTGAAGAAGATACATTACGGTAACTAAGACCTTTATTGTCCTTCTTAGAGTCAAAATAACATGAAACTTAAAAGAATAGCTCAACTTGGGGAAAATACCCAGGAGAAGAAAATGTGAAAATTAAATATCCTTTTGAATATATTTTCCAAATTTCCTGGAGTATTTTATATTTTATTTAAATTGAAAATAAATTAGTGACATAATTGCACTTTCCTTTTATTGCAAAAATGAGGTGGTTTAAGAATTGGAATAACCACAGCATAGAATTAGAGAAACATATTTTAGAAAAAATTATATAGCAAATGTACTGAGATCCTGACCAGGCTAGGAAGTGACAGACTGTAATACAGAGCCCATTCATGTGAGTCAGTCTTCACATTTTTTCAAACAATAAAATTTCTTTTTTAAGTTCAAAAAATTGTTGTAAAAGAACAATGAAAGATTTCCTTCAACTATGCAATTGATTGAAATGCAAAATAAGTTTGGAATAGTCTTCAGTAGAAAACTATATAATTATATTATTTTCAGCTTTAAAACTTCAGTTTGGTAGTTTTGGGTTATACGAATTAATCAGTATGATCTGTCTCCGACAGATAATTCAACTCATTAATTTTTGCTTTGGAATTCACTCAGAGACATCCATGCAGATGGATAAATACTACGAAGCATCTTCTTTTACGCAGAGGTAGAAAGCCAAAAGATTTTTTTTAATCCTCCTACATTCTTTCCTTATCTTCATTTGATTAAATTAAAAAAATAGTTTTTTGCTATGTCTCCAAAAGTCTGAGGGTGACTAGTTATGCTACTATTCTTCAAACGTTTGTTTTATCCAACACTGAAAGGAAAGAAAACTATAGAAAAATGTAAAATAAATTAGTACCATATGTTATCCCATGAGAGATTATAGGAAATAGCCACATATTTTTTTCCTGTATAGAGAAATAGTAAAATCTTTATTTATTTGTACACAGGATGAGCTACCTTTTTTCTCTAAATCTTTGCAAGTAAGTCAATATCATTTATTAATGGTGTATTACTTCTTAACTAGTTTGAAATGCTGTTAATTTTTATATATAACTCAGTTGTTATTTATGGAGTAATTTGCTTCTGGGTTGTTTCCAAAAGTCCTTACTTAAAGCAGAGTTTCACTCTGTGGATTACTTGAGTTATCTATGTGCAGATACTCATGACTTCAACTCTTTACTCTTTATTCTCACTCTTTGTTGTTTGTTGTTTTGGCTCTTCTCATTTTTTTTTTTTTATTAATTCTAAATTTCTAAAAGGGAAACTTATCTGGTTCAATATTACCCTCTTATTTTTAAATTTATTGTATTGAATTTATGAACAGAATTGTCATTTTAAGTATTGAGTTTTCCATCCAGAAATAGCATTGCTATCCATTGATTTAAGGGCCTCTTATGAACTTCAGCAAAATTTTGTATTTTATTCATACATGAGTCTTGCACATTCAAGTAAGTTGATTTTTACGTATTTATAATTTTGATTTGTAAATGAGATATTTCTATTAAATTTAAGCTAGGTATTGCAGATGCATGTGAAAGTTCATACTATTTAAAATTAATTTCATCTCTAGATGTCTGACTAAACTTAGACTAGGCATCTAGACTATTTGTGTTCAAATCCCAGATCTGCCATTTTCTAGCTGTGTGACTGGAGGAACTGTGCCTCAGTTTATTCATCTACAAAATGGAGATAATAAAACATAACTGCTTCATAGTATTACCATTATAACCATATAGTAATTAAAGTAAACCATCTGGTACATAAATGTTACTTATTATTTTTGGATGAATTTAGACCTTTGAATTTGAAGGATGAGAGCATAAATGAATAAAAATAGAATAGTCTCTTTCACATAATAATTGTTCATTATTTCTTATCATATTATATTGTACTGGTTTTTTTGGCTTCTTTCTTCCTTTCTTCCTTTCTCTCTCTCTCTCTTTCTCTCTCTCTTAATTGTGGTAAGAACACTTAACATGAGACCTAACAAAATTTTAAGTGTGCATTACAACATTATTAATGATAGGCACAATGTTGTACAGCAATCTCTAAAACTTATTCATTTTGTATAGCTAAAACTTTAGGCCTATTAAACAACACCTAACTATTTCCTGCTTCCCCAGCTCCAGGCAACATCACTCTATGTTTCTATGAATTCGACTATACTAGACACCTCATATAAGTGGCAGCATGCAGCATTTGTCTTCTGTATTGTATTATTTCACTTAGCATAATGCCCTCCAGATTCATTCATGTTGTCAAATTTGACACACTTTCCTTGTTTTTAATAAAGGTTGAATAATATTCCATTGCATGTGCATACCACATTTTCTTTCTTCATTCATCTGTCAATGGCCATTTAGGTTGTTTCCATGTCTTGCCTATTGTGAATAGTGCTGCAGTGAACATGGGAGTGCACTCTCTCTTGCAGATCCTTATTTTAATTCTATGAAACTACAAAAGACCCCAAATATCCAAAGCAACTTTGAAAAACAAAGCTGAAGGCATCACACTTCCTAATTTCAAAATATGTTACAGAGCTAAATTAATTAAAATATGAACTATAATAAAAAAAGACCTATAGACCAATGAAACAGAATAGAGAGCCCCAAAATAAATGCACACATATATGGCCAACTGATATTTGACAAGTGTGCCAAGAATACACAATAGGGAAAGGATAGTCTCTTCAACAAATGGTGCTAGAAAAAATGTATACTCACATGTAAAAAAATGAAATTAAATCCTTATTTTACACCATACACAAAAATTAACTCAAAATGGATTATACTTTAACATAAGAAAGACCCAAAACTATAAAAGTCTTGGAGGAAAACAGGGGGGAACAGCGTTATGACATTGGCCTTGGCAATGATTTCTTGGATATGGCACCAACAGCACAAACAAAAGAAGCAACAATAAACAACTAGGATCACATCAAACTAAAAGGTTTCTGTACAGCAAAGGAAACAACAGAGTGAAAAAGCAACCTACGAAAGGTGAGAAAATATTTGCAAACCTTGTATGTGATAAGGGGTTAATATATATAAAAAAGTAACTCCTTCAACTCAATAGCAAAAAATTAAATTAAATAAACTGATTTTAAAAATAGGTAAAGGGTTTGAATAGACATTTTTCCAGAGAAGACATACAAATGGCCAATAGGTGTATGAAAGATGCTTGACATCACTAATTATAAGGGAAATGATGTAAATCAATACCACAGTGAGATATCATCTTACACCTGTTAGGATGACTAGTATCCAAAAACAAAAAGATAGCAAATCAAAAAGACAGAGAATAACAAATGCTGGCAAGGATGTGGAAAGAAGGGAAAGCTCTTACACTGTTGGTGGGACTGTAAATTAGTTTTTATGGTTTTTAGTTTTAATGATTTTTCCACAACCACCATGGAAAACAGTATGGAGTTTTCTCAAACTGCAGATGGATCTACCATATAATCCAACAATCCCACTTCTGGGTATATACCCAGAGAAATGAAAATCATCATGTCGAAGCGATACCTGCACTCCCATGTTCATTGCAGCTCTGTTCACAATAGCCAAGACATGGAACCAACCTAAATGTCCATCAGTGGATGATTGGATAAGGAAAATGTGGTATATATACACCATGGAATACTATTCTGCCATAAAAAAGAATGAAATTCTGTCATTCACAACAATATGGATGAGCTTGGAGAAACTTATGTTGAGTGAAATAAGCAAAGCACAGAGGGATAAATACTGCATGTGCTCACTCATAAGTGGGAGCTAAGAGAGAAAGAAGGAAGGAAAGAAAGACCACAGTGGTGTGTTGGACTTGCAGAGGGAGAGAACATACCTAAGGATACAAAGAGGAGTGGGAAAAGGGGGATGGGGAGGGAGGTCAGGGATAATTGGGTGGGAGACATGAGGTTTAATCGTAATTTGTGGTAATGGGCATGCTGCCAGTATGGATTTGGCCATCACATCTTGGGCATGAATGGTGACAGTCAACTTTGTATACCATGAATATTCATAACCAATAAAAAAAAGAAAAGAAAAAAATGATAAAACTGATTAAAAAAAAGATAGCAAATGTTGGTGAGGATGCAGAGAAATTGAAACCCTTGTACACTGTTGGCAGGAAAGTAAAATGGTGCCGCCACTGTGGAAAACATTATGGAGGTTCCTCAAAAAATTAAAAATGAAACTGTAATATGATCAAAAAGTCTGTGGAAAAATAAAATTGAAAGATAATATGAATCTTTCCAAAAATTTTTTGAAGTACTCTTATATATCCTAAAAGACTGTAGTTATCCTACATATAAAAACTCTTGTTTGTTTTTCTTTATTATTTGCATATGAAATAATCAATAGAAATACCCAATTTGGATAACATAAGGATCTATACTGACAACATCTCTAGACGTTAGCTGTACAAACTGCCTGGAGAAATATAGTCCCTGTGTTCAAAGCATGTCCAAGTTGGACAATAGTAATCAATGTCTTCAGAAAAGTCAGGCCTATGATGTCAGGTGAAGTGGGTCTCTTGAGTACACAGAAGGCATATGATGCACACAAGTTTTAATTGAATATTATAACCAATCACAATTTTTTTTTAGCAATTCACAGTCATTCTATCTTCTGTGGCTCATTGCTTCTAAGATGTACATTGGTTTGCTTTTTAACATCCTGGAAATTAAAATGTGCCTTGCCATCAATAGCATTTTGGATTAAAAACTATACTATATAACTTGGAACTATTCCTCCTTTTTTCTTATTTTAATACAAACTCCAATAATGTAACTTTATTCTACTCATTTTTCCCTAAGAGGATCACAAGGGATAAAGTAGGTTTTCTGTCCAAGATGACAAACCTGACATTAAGATTCTTACTTTTTCAATGTATTAGTCCGTTTTGTGTTGCTATAACAAATATCTGAGGCTGGGTAATTCATAAGGAAAAGAGGTTTATTTGGCTTACGATTCTGGGACAGCTGCATCTGGCATGGGCCTCAGGCTGCCACTCATGGTGGAAAATGACAGGCAGCTGGCAATGGGTACAAGCAGATCACATGGTGAGAGGAAGCAAGAGAGAAGGTGCCAGGGTCTACTAAACAACCAGCTCTCGTGGGAATTAATAGAGCCAGAACTCACTCATTAATCCCCCCTCACCCAGGGAGAGCATTAATCCATTCATGAGGTGGCCCCATGACTCAATATGTTTCCAATATTGCCACACTGGCGATCAAATTTCCACATGAGTTTTGGAGGGGACAACACATCCAAACTCCATCAGTCAACAACTTGTTTCTTACTCCAAACATGGATTGGTTGTGGAGGGAGTACTACCATGAAGAAGGAATTTTGGGTACCCCAATAAAATGTCAGCTTTTGTAAAGGACTTAAATAGCTTTTGAAGAAAATTGTTCCATTGTTCATCATACCAGGCTATTGGGTTTAGTAAATAATATTGGATTTTCCATTTTATGTTCTGTCATGGACCCATTTAGAGGTTCCCTCTTCTGTTAACTGGATTTCTTGATCAAATGCTACTGAATCAACCATGGCATGTGTATGAACTAATTATTGTTTTAATAGTCTTTTGAAGAATTCTGAAACTATGGTTTGCCAAACAGGCAGCACTTTCAGCACTATATCCTGAGTGGAGGATGGAAATATTTAAATATAAATACATAAATTCATTCTAACATCAGGGAGGACAAATAACCAATTCCTCTGGGATCTCACTGTAATATTAGCAGACTTCTAGAAATATAGAGAAGCCACAGAAATACCCTATACTTCTTGTAGACATTTTATGTATAGAGATACAGAGAATTATTTTAGATATTATTTACTGTCCATAAACATATAAATATTCCTTCTCCACCCCAAGCAGTGAGATTGTAACAAAGACAGTTCAAAGAACACTCTAACTGATGTCTACAAATGACATCAGTCACATGTAGTGAACTGGTCACTCTATAGATTTGAGAGCCTCTGTTAATTGCTTATTCATATTTGATGACTGAGTAAAGGTCACAAATGGATCCAACACAGCTGAGCAGCTTGGTGGAAGTATAAGACACGACTGTGTAAGAGTTCACAGGTCAAAGAGAAGTTGCCAGATGAGGTGCCCTCAGGCATAGAGTGCCTTCTGTTGTCCTTGCTCACACTGAAGTCTAGCTCAGTCAAGAAAATAATTTACCAGATGTAGGACCTCAGGAAAGAACACAGAGCTAATTATCACTACAATCAAAGATAATGCTAATGACACTCAAGTGAGAACAGTTCCAGCACTCATTTCTACTAAAAGGTGAATTGTGTTTGCTGATCCATTTTGAAAAAGCAAAATTTCCAAGGTTTTTCAGCTCCTTTCTCAATAGTATTTTTAGTATTCAATAGTGCTTTTCAAGAACTCCCTTTTACCCCACCTAGCAGCAATTTTTGTGCATGCTCTTGGATTACATTAGTCGCTACTTCCACAGACCCAAAATACAAGCTGAAATAGTTGATGGTGGGCGTTTTGAGACACTCCCAGCAGTACCAGGGAGAATAATGCTTGATACTAATGTTAGTGGCCTATGGTTTGATTTTCTGACTGTCCATGCAGATGACAGACTTAATTGTGTTTAAGTTAGTCTATTATTTGGTTTTTTGAATCTGATTTGGTGGGTAAACTGAGGCCAGTCAGCTACCATTATTTTATAATTTAGCAGATGTTAATAAATGTGTTGTTACAGGAATATAATTATATTACTTTTTAATAGTGCTTGTAATTTTGTTCCTCTGGTTGGTTGTAAAGGAATAATTGTAAAGGAATAATTATCTATCTGTCTTTATATGTACACATATAAACACATACATATTTATATATATGTATACATATACATGTATGAGGATGCCTCAAAAAGTTCATGAAAATATTTGTATTTATATTTTAATTCTATTTTTCCATGATCTTTTAGAAGTACCCTTCTCTGTGTGTGTGTGTGTGTGTGTGTGTGTGTGTGTGTGTGTGTGTGTGTAGATACATTTGTCACTTAAGGATATGTTCTGAGAAATGGGTCCTTAGGTGATTTTGTCATTGTGCAAATACAATACAGTGTGCTTACACCAACCTAGATACATACACACACCTAGATTATATGTTATAGCCTATTGCTCCTAGACTATAAACTTGAACAGCTTAGTACTGTGCTAAATACCGTAGGCAACTGTAACACAATAGTGAATATTTGTGTATCTAAAAATATCTAAACATAGAAAAGGAATTTTTCAGCTTCATTATAATCTTATGGGAATACTTTCATATAGTGGTGTTGAATGAAACATCCTTATGCAACACATAATTGTATATGTCTCTGTGTGTGTGTACAAAATTACTATATATGTAGTAAATACACACATTTATTTTTATGTACTTTATATTTATATATATATTTATTACATGTAGTAATATATATATGAGGAGTCTTCAAAACATTCATGGAAAGATTCAAACTACCTTCTAATTCCATTATTCCATGAACTTTTTGAAGTACCTCCATGTATATTATATGTAAACAAATTACTCCACCCAATTAGAATGGGAGGCTTTATCATCCCCACTCTTTTGTAGATAAGGGAAAAGAGACTCAGGTAAGTAAATCTTTACCCCAAAATAACACAATTATTAAGAAAGGCAAAATTAAATCACGCTTTTTTAACTTACCTGCTCTTTCAAATCTCCCATTTGAGAAGAACTTTGGCACAAAGGACAAGTAAAACCAAACAAAGGAAGGCTCAAAGCATACTCAGAGCAGTTCTAGATCTAGGAGGAGGTTCTTGTGCCTCCAAAGGCAGATAGTTCAAAATGTGGTTCTTTTTATCTGCAGGATCTAATGCATAGCACAATCTCTGCCATATATGATCTGATTGATGCTCATTGTGATAGAGACATGAGCATCCTTGCTCCTCACTTCCCTCATCTTTAAAACTAGATGTTGAACTACATGTTCTTAAAGACTCCTTCAAGTTCCTAGTATCCTTGAAATCTCAAATATAGACACATCGCTCTGGCTTCTGTCCCACTGTCACATGTTCTGCTGGCCTGAGTTCCTTATTCTTCATGATGGGCTTTTTTGGACTTTGAATTGTTTTGTTCATCCTTTCCTACTGTCTCAGGTCTTCAGAGACATATCTCCATGTTCTCTTCTTATTAAAGCTGAAATTTTACCTGATTTCTTCAGTCGTTTCTGCCTTATTGCTATCTAAAGATCTTCAATCTAGAGATTTAAAAACTTCAAAGAGTAATTGCTTCCAATCCAAAATAACTTCAGTAATTAGGACTGTCCCCTTTTGAGACATTGATTACGTTAAGTTACACAAAAATAATTTCTTTTGTCACTTTTTACATGAGCAGAGAATAAGTTAATTAAAAGCACACACAAAAAAAGCAGCCAGTGTTATTGTCTATCCAATTTAACAATGACACAGCAAACATGTTGAAATACCTTTTTTCAAATTTAGGAGAGAGTGTCTTGTCTCTTCACATAAGTGGCGGGGTCTGAAGTCAAAACTTTCCATTATTGTGCCTTGTAATAACCTAATAAGAATTTTCTTATCATTAAAAAGAGCTAAATTATATGCCTTATGCCCACACTTGATAAATCTGAATATTTGTTATATCTTCAAGTATTTCTTATATACATTTTTGTAGTACAGATGAAAAGTGAATTATACACCAAAATGTCCAGGTGGATATTACACAAATGCTGTGTAATCAATAAATGTGAATAAAAGAGAGGACATCCTAGGACAGGATGCTATGTACTAGAGGTTAAGACAAAACTAGGAGCCAGCCCCTTATATCTTTCCTGATACTTTTATGTTATTCCATGTGAATTGGGTATTACTTCAGCTAATGTAAAGACTGAAGTTTATGCAATTTGAGAGACCTTCTTTAAGAAAATAATACACACACACACACACACACACACACACACACACACAAAACCGGGGTGGGGGGGGAGAAGATATAACAACCACAATTACTTGAAGTTGATACGACAAGCAAACAGAAAGGACATTGTTGGGGGGGAGGGGGGAGGGAGAAGGGAGTGAGGTTTTGGTGATGGGGAGCAATAATCAGCCACAATGTATATCGACAAAATCAAATTAAAAAAAAAAAAAAAGAAAGAAAATAATATAAAACTTCAAAGACAAAGATTAGTTTCAAAAGTGAACTCCAATTAAGTTTTAAATACTGCCATATAATACCAATATCAAAAAACTTAGAAAAAGTACATAATATTTGTGTTCATTAACTACAAAATATACCTCTACAATACCTGTTTTCTTCTCATATCTTCGGGTAGTTACTCTGATTGCCTCTGCACTTTATAATGATTTTATCATTTTTTACAAAAATAACATAATGATAATTAAATCTCCTTAAACTTGGCTAATAGAAAGTTTCATTTTTTATTAATATTTGGAATGTGTAAAACATGTTGCTTTACATGTATAATTACTGCAGTGGATTGAATGGCCCCCCAAAGTGACTGAGGCCTAATCCCCACTGTAATTGTTGAGAGTGGGAAATTCTATTACGGTAATTGACAAGTGAGGCCTTGACAGGTGATTGGTTTGTGAGGTCTACGCCTAGTGAATGAATTGATCCATTCACTGAGTAATAAGTTGATAGATAAATGTTGGTCATTGGTGTGGTTCTGATGGTTTTAGAAGGAGCCAACTGAGAGAAAAAGCTCTCTCTTTCTCTGCTCCACCATTCTGCCATGTGAGACCTCCGCATCATTGTCACCACCAAGGCCTTCATCAGATGTGTTCCCTGGACTTAGGATCACCCAGTTTCAGAAACTGTAAGCAATAAATATAATTTTTAAAATAAATTACCTAGGTCCAGATATTTTGTTATAAGTAACAGAAATAGACTGACACACTTACTGTAATTAGTTGTTTTCATTTGGGGGCACTTTTCATCAAAAATGAACAAAAAAGAAAATATAAAACAAATTGCGTACAAGAGTACTTCAAAAAGTTCATGAAAAGATTCATATTATCTTTTACTTCTATTTTTCCAGGAGCTTATTGAGGGAGGTACCCTCGTACACTGCTTTATCAGGCATTTTCCTGAGAAGAGAAAACTTTCATTTCGAGCAGGTACTGATAAGAACTAAACCTTCCACTAATGATTTTGCACAGGTGAGCTGCTGGCTGTGTACATTCCATCCTTGTTTCTCCTCCACTACACATACCTGCCCCATTGGGCCGTGGTGCTGTGTTAGTGGGCAGAGTGATGCTAGGAAGAGTTTTGGGAGAAATTCTGGCAATTAGACAGTTAGCAATAAATTAATTATATGTGTAAGCGACTTTGCATTTTAATCCAAAGCCAAATATATCCCTAACTCAAAGTCCCTTTAAGCCTGGTTTCTAATATGTCCTGTAGCTGCTCCAACACCAACCTAAGAAGTATGAAAAATTGAGAAGTCAAAGTAGAAAGAAATGGTAGTCTTAATCTGTTGCAAATAAAATAGCTTACATTTGACAAGTTTGTAGAAGCAAATAGACACATGAACACATCGCAAGGGTCCATCCATGGCTTTAGAAAAGGTTTATAAAAGGAATGGTTGCTGAAACTTATATGTTAGTAGTTTTATGGTAAATCTACCTTTAGTTAATACTGTGTTAAGAAGGGCCGGAATCGTGGAAGCACTGAGAAATATTGCAATGAAAAAAGGTTTTCTTTTCTTTCTCTCACACTTTTTAAATATAAGTTTGTCAGAATGTTTCTTTAGAATAAGGCAGGAGGTGGTCTATGCTCTAGATTTTAGGATACTAATCCAGGTATCGGCAACATAAAAAACTCAATATTTTTTGAAATACTGGTTGTTAACCTTGAGGAGACTGACAGCTAAGAAACTGTTTCTGTGATCCCCTTGAGTGATCTAGATAAATTTCCAAATTTTTACTCTGTGCCTTTTTTTTTCTATTTATACAGTGATCAAGACCATTCAGAGACATAAATGTCAAAATTTTAATTACTGTAGACCTCCCACTTGGAGTCGGGAGGCCACCAAGGACAAAGATTTTTGAGTAAAAGAGAAAGTTTCATTTTTAAGAGGAAATATTTGACCTTATATTGCTATATTCCAGTTATTGGCAAAACATCATATATTTTTAAAAGATAATTCATCCAAAGTATATATTTTATTGCATTATGCAAGAAATAGCTCACATTTAAGATAGGAGAAGGTGAAAATATTGAAAATAAATTCATTCAAGCTTAAATTTTCTAATTAAGTCTTAAAATCTAACCTCATTTCCATGAGTGTCATGAAGTAATTTTTTCTTTGTGTAAGTATGATCTCACCTGGATGAAAATCAAGCTTTTAAATCTCTAACCAAATATTGTAACATACTGCCAGTATCTACCATGTATGTAAGTTTTAAATTTTGACAACAGTCCTGCTATATTAATAATAACAATAACAATAATAATAATTTGATTTGGGCATATGTTACCTAAGGAAATGTCATTGTTGTTCCATGAGTGACGTTTCATTATGTACTTATTTTTCCAATAAAAGTCATTGCTCCTGAGCATCAAGACTTCATCAAGACTATTATTTTCTCAGTCATCTGTCACATGAATGGCTCCACTCAACTTGTCCAGAGACTTTAAACAGAATTCATACTCATGCATATCCGTGGGATATTCAATTCATATGATTTACTTGACAAGGCTTTTCTCCAGTTACAAGAATATTTCTTTATGGGGATTAATTACTTTTCAATCTTGCTGAGGACCAGGAGAAAAATATAAATAACTAAGAAAAAATTTAGAGGAAGCTCACAGAGTCTAGGACTCTGTAGAAATGATATAAAGAAAAACCTGTAAGAACTAAGAAAGTCAAAACATCTTCAAGTTGCTTTAAATATATTTTGAACTAAATAAAGGAATTAGAAAATAGGATTAAAAAAAACAAACAAACCATGAGCAACCTGTTGTACTCAATGAATTCATGATTTCGAGCAAAGAAAAACATGTAAGCCAGAAGTTCTTGCATAATCTGAACCTTGCTCACCTCTCTGTAGTGGAGCTATCCTAGAGCTATCATTAACAAAGTGCCACAAATTGGGTTGCTTAAAACAACAGAAACTATTCTGTCACAGTTCTAAGGTCGAGAAGTCTGAAATCTGTGCATTGGCAGGACCGTACTCCCTCTAGTGCCTCCAGGGAAGAATCTTCCCGTGCCTCTTCCAACTTCTGGTAGGTTTCTTGGCTTCTGGTGACATAACTACAATCTCTGTCCCCCTTTCACATGGCCTTCTCTGTGTGTATGTCTGTATCCTGTCCTTTTCTTATAAGAACACCAGTCATTGAATTTAGAGCTCATGCTAAAGCTAAGTTGATTTCATCTTGAAATCTTTAATTAAATCTGCAAAGACCCTATTTCCAAATAAGGTAGCATTTTGAGGTCCTAGGTGGACATAAATTATGAGGGGGAGCACTATTCTTATTCTTTCTTCATTAACTTTTCAGCTTCCTTTTCTTTGTACATTAACTTTTTAGCTTCCTTTTCTAATGTAGAATTTAAGCCATTCTCTCTCCTCCCCTGGAATGTTATCTCTGAGGCCGTGTGCTGTGTTTGCTAGTACTTGTCCTCCATACCATATCCTCATTCTTTCTTTGAGGCCTAACTAATCTCTTTCTTGCTTTGTGTATCTTCAGTTACTTTCTGCTAATTTATTTTATTAAATTCATCCCTATGCGTTTGCTCATTACTTTGACTTCAGAGCTCTTCTTCCGCATGGTGTATGCTAAGTAAATTAATCAAATGGTTGCAATGAAGTGTGGTGATACTTAGATAAAGATATTAGAAACAAACATACAAACAACAAATGGAAGTGATTAGCACAGAAATAGAGGAGGAAATGTGAGAGCCAGTGGCATTATAGCTATACCTTACGTAGGACAAATAGGAGTTCTCCACATGTAAGAAAAAAATGCATTTTATAGAAAGAGTAAATAGTTTGTGAAAAACCATTTGGAACATAGTATTTGAAAAAAAAAAAGAGGTAGAGAGATATTTGATTTATAAGCTGTAATATAGAGCATTGGTCACAACTGTGGGCTATGAAGAAGTTTACTAAGTTGGAAAACAAGTTCCTTCACTTAAGAGCTCTGTGGGTTTGGTAAACAAACAAATAAACAAAACAACAACAACCCCCCCACCCCAAACCCTGAAAAACTTATTTCTGTTTTTCATCAGCTGAATGTAGATCCTGCAAACACTACCTTCTGAGACCTTCTAAGGATTAAATTTGTTAATATGCATAAAATATTGAGAATGGAGGCTTTATACTTGCTTAAAACTATAAGCGATTGTTATTTTAAACAAGTAGAAGATACTTTCAGTCTTGAAGTTCTGGTTTCCATAACAGCAGAGTAGCATTTATCACACTAATCTTACTGCAAATAACCGTTGTAAACTCTGGACAAATTATAATAACCAGTAGATCGAAAGCCTTGCAGAGGCTTTTTACTACGACGAGCAACAGATTAAAAGCAGGCAGAATAGAATTAGACATTTGATAAAAGGGAATCACACTGGGTGAGGTTTATGTTTATAAAACATTTTTCTCTGAGAGCCCTCTACAGTTTCTATGGTACAAGGTGGCTAGAAATCAAGCAGAAATGTGAAGTCTTTTTGGCCTAAGAAGTCAGTGGATGGAGTTTGGGGACACACATTTGGAGAGAAATTGGAGAGAATCCATAAATGAGGGAATCACAGAGGGAAAATCCCCTCAGGGTATATGTAAACTCCCCTGAAATGTGTGGCAGATCCTAGACTTGTGCATGAGTGAGCAGGCTTTCAAGGAACCTAGGGTGAAAGACTGCTATTGAAAGGTTGTAGGAGCTGACCAGAAATCTCAATTCTTCTCACTGCCAGTGATTTAGGTTTCAAGTTCTAGGAAGTTTAGGGAGGTGTGGCAAACCATTATTATAAGTGTTTACTGTGTGCTGTGCCATGAAAGAATCTTGATATATTTACAAGTCATGTAGAATATGTTTTCTGTTTACAATGAAATTAAAATAGAAATGGATATCTTAAAATAATCAAATATTTTGCAATTAAAAAAAGCATCTCTAAATAAACCATGTGTGTAAGAAGAAATCACCAAGATAGAAGGAAAACATTTTTAACTGTATGAAAATGAACACACAACATACCCAAATTTATGGGATGTAGCTAAAACAGTCTTTGATGAGTATGTCTTTAAATACTTGCATTAGAAAAAAAGGAATGTTTGAAAATTAATGTTTGGAGATTATACCTAAAGAAGTTTGAAAAAAAAGAAATTAACTCCAACAAAAAAAGAATGAAAACCATATATAAAAAAAGTAGATATCAATTAGGTGGAAAATAAAAACAAGGTAAAGAAGTAAAAAAAAAATCGGTCTTTATAAAAATTAAGAAAATTTAAAATCTTTGGTTATGTTACCAATAAAAAATATCATAAATGATCGATATCAGGAATTATATAGGGAAATCATTATGGATTCTGAGGATATTGGCATCATAATCAGAGAATACCATGCACAACTTAATGACAATGAATTCAACAACTTAGATAAAATAGAGTAAACTCTTAAAAGGTACAACTTAAGAAAGCTAGAACAAGGATAATTAGGACACTTGAGTAGCCATATACTTATTAAGTAAATTGAATGTATTATCAAAAACCTTCCCATAGAAGTATTTCAGGTAGTCTATTTTACTGAATCATTCTAACAAATATTTAATAAAAATGTAATACCAATCTTGCATAAACTCTTTTAGAGTATAGAAAAAATAGACACTTCAAGTTATTTTATCAGGCTACTATATCTCTAATACCCAAACCAGACAAAGATATTACAAAAAAACCCCCCAAATCATAGAGACTCATATTCATCATTAACTTTGATACAAAAACTCTCAATAAAATATCAGCAGTTTAAGTGCAGAAATATACAATGTGTATATGTTTATACACACATGAATGTACATTGAAAAATTCATAGAAAAATAGAATTAAAAAGATAATACAAATAATTCTGTTAACTTTTTAAAGTATCCCTATGTACACACACATATACATATATGTATATATATAACATAGCATGATCATGTATGTTTATCTCAGGAAGGCAAGATTGATTTTTAACCTTCAAAAATCAATCAATGTAATAAAACATGTTAGAAAAAAATGATATGATAATCTCATTGGGTGTAGAAAAAAGTGTTTGACAAGTCAACACTAGACCATGACAAAAACTCTTAGCACACAATTCAAAGGTGTTAGTTGATGTTATAAAGGCCGTTTATGTAAAACCTGCAGCTACATTATTCTTAGGGGTGAAATAATGTACATTATTCTCCCAAAGGATTTATATATTTGTCAAAGCTCATCTAATTATATATTAAGGATCTATGCATTTTACTGTATGAATTTATACCTAAACATTTTTTAAAAGAAAGTCATTATTTTCATCTTATCAGAAAAGTATAGAAAAACATGCAATATATATATATAGATGATTGTGTATAAAGTTTCAAATCCATGTGTGTACTAAGAAGAAGGAAGGTCTATTTACAAACTGTAATATTACTATAAAAGAATATGGCATTAATTATACTTTTTCATGATAACAATGTTAAAGAAAAAAAGGCCAATGTTTATACTGATTAAAAAATTACAGGGACCCATAGTTTTCTGCCTGAGTCAAGAAAAGCTGTTGATGCTCCCACATGATCATTAGTTTATCTGTATTTTGAAATTTTCCCATTTTTGAGATATGAGAATATATCTTTTAAGGTGTTAATTAACTGTTGTGACAGTGTGATATTATTTTGGAAATATTAGGTGTTTAGCACACTTTTTAAAAGTTTGCCTGAGTTTGTTAATGTGTAGTGTTCAAAAAATTACATATTGTCCAGCAGCTACATGGTTAGAAGAAAAGTGATGCATTTGTCATGATATTTAAACATTCCTTCTTCAATAGAATCATTTTTCACAAAATCCAATCTGTGAGTCTCTGTGTGGTCTCAGTGAAAGTGTTCTGAAATCTACCCAACAGCAGGGCTGCATAAATATAGAAAAGATGTATTTGATTGGGAGGATGACTGTTTGAACTTGGGGTACAAACAGTCAAAATATTAGAAATGTTTTTATTTCTTTTCCAGGGTTTCATAGGCAGAACAGCATCCTGGGTGGCTGAACATGCTGTGAGATATTAAGACCAAACAATAGCTTTTGAGATTGAATCCTGTCATACATCTTGTCCGTCTCTTACTCTCACAGAGCTGAATATAAGTTCCAGAGGTATTTATTCTTGTTCATCAACGTGGAAATCACAAGCAATAACAACCCACACTCTAGAAGGTATTCTCAACTGTGAAAACTAAAAAAAAAAACAAAAACAACCCCCCCCCCCAAACTACACATTTCAAACATTGTGATAACTTTTTTTTCTGAGAGAGGAGAAATTCCTAAAAGCTAAGCACATAATGAAGACGTAAATTTCCAACAGAGCAATACAAATCAGATTGACTTCAAAATTCTTATCATCAATATTTGGATCAAGAAAGAATGAGCATTTTCTGTGAGGAATTAGAAGAAAAGAACTTAAATTTAACAAATTCACCTTCAGACAAATTGTTTTGCACTCCATAATTTGAATGATGGATAAAATGCTCAGTAAAATATTTAGTAAATTTATCTTGAGCAGGTTCTCCCTGAAAGACTCTGGAAAATGTGCTCCACTGAAAATGAGTAGATGAAGCGAGAAGAAAGAAAATAGAAACAAAAAGTAGTGGTAAGCAAATAAAATAATGAACTCTTTTCTGTACAAGTAATCTTTAAAACATACATTTTTATACTAATCTAGAAGCAAAATGTGGAAAATATGAGTAGAGAGGGTAGAAGGAAATAAATTTGTGATGAGGTGCTTGCCTTGTGAGGATAATGTTCATGTGCTCTTAGAAGTGTGTTAACATCATTAGGCTTGACTGGAAATAAAAGAAACTCAGAATACCAATGCAATATAAGTAAGAAAGATTCTTATCTCCCATGAAAGTCTAAATTAGACAATTCAGTGCTACTTTGATGTGTATTAGTCAGGGTTCTCTAGAGAAACAGAACAATTAGGATATACATGTAGACATGTAGAAGAGATTTATTGTGATGGAATGGCTCACACAATTATGGAGGCTGAAAAGTCCCATGATCTGCTGTCTGCAAGCTGGGGGCCCAGGAAAACCAGTGGTATAGTTCCAGTTCAAACCAGAAGGCTTAAAAACCAAGGGAGCCAATGGTGTAGGCCCTAGTCCAACTCTAAGGGCCCAAGGATGAGAAGCACAGATGTTCAAAGGCAAGAGAGGATGACTGTCTCACTTCAGAGAGCAAATTCTTCCTTCCTTCCCCTTTTTGTTCTATTTAGGCCCTCAGCGGACTGAATGATGCTCACCTGCCTTGGTGAGGGTGGTCTTCTTTACTCAGTCTATTCATTCAAATGCTAATATTTGCAGAAACACCCTCATGGACACACCCAGAAATGAAGTCTTAACCATCTCTCTGGTTGTCCCCTAGCCCAGTGAAATTGACACATAAGATTAGCCATCGTATGATAGCTATGCTCTATGACTTCGCCAGGGAACTAATCCCCTCTTTTTCCCCTACCTCATAACCAGCATTCCCAGTTCACTTCACAGCTTAGGGTATTGGCTCCAGTTCCAAATATCCACGTGTAGTCCATTCATCAGAAAGTAGAAAAGAAAAAAAGGGAGGGGTGGAGCGGGGAGCATAGGGCACTGGCCAATTGTCTTTTACTGAAGTGGACACAAGATGCTCTGGTTTATATTTCTCTAGCAAAAGACTTTAGCCATATGGCTCAGCAATGCAGACTTATACTGCAGTGTAGATAGATATTTTACTATCCTAAAAATCAGAGGATATATTACCATGAAAGAGAAGTAGAATGGTTACTGGAGAACCAACAGCTCTCTCCACTACAGTGTAAATATAAAGCAAGCTAAAGAAAAAATAGAATAAAGGAAACTTGTTTAATCCAGTGAGAGATCTGAAGGTGGGGACAGGGGACAGAGCGAAAGCATGATAAGTAAAAAGTACCGATGAGCTATGCAAATTGTCTCCATGGAGACATCTAAGTTTTTAATTTTACTTTTTTTCCCTGAAGCATTTGTAGTTGTTTACTTTCTACTATTTACATCTTCCCAGGAATTCTGGAACTATATTTTTAATTCACTTAGTAAACTGTGATCAGCTTGAGATTAGTATTAATATTTTATTCTTTTTGTTATCATTTCTTTAACATAGTAGGTATTCAATAGACATATGTTTAATAATTATTAGAGCAGGTAAGTGTTTCAAGACATTGGGCTTTAGAAGGATAGCTCTTACTGATTATCAAAAAATCAACAAAGAGAGGACCATGTCATTCAAGCCTCTTTAACATCGGTAGTGTTTATTCCTTGAAGAATGAATTAAAATGATTATGTAGTCCAGTGGCTAAACAGACTCTTTAATTTATATCATAAAGTGCATATGGACAGCAGATAGGAAGAAAAGTTGTTGCATTCTTTGTCTTCAGGAATATAGATAGATCACTGATTTTTTTCTAATATATGTAAACCCTGGGGTCAACTTTTTTCTTTAGATATTGCACATATGCTTTCATCTTTCCTGGAGGAGAGTAATAATTTCTAGAGAGAAAATGAAACATAGATTTTTGAATAAATATAATTTCTAGGGGGTGAAATAAAAATAAAGACTAATAAAATGGCTCTGTACACTTTTGCATTATATCCCAATGATATATGTGTGTTTGAGTGATTGTGCATGTGTGTGTGTGTGCGCACACATGTTCTCATGCACATATAATCTCTGCTCTAGAGACAAAATATAGCCCAGATTTTCATGAAAAAATAAAGTTTTCCTATTCATATTTCTGGGAGGGTAGTAATAAGATATTTCTAATGAACCTATGGTATGTTCTTCAGCAAGATTGTTGAAAGCACTGCAGGTACTGGTTCCAATTAGGAAAGACACTGAGGAAGAATTTCAAAAAAGCCTTATGCTACCAGGGACAGATAGAAACCCTGAAAGTACTGAAGACTGTGGAACATAGGAACAGTTGTATTAATAGAAAGTTGAAGTAGTTATAGTGTACAGGAAATAGGAGGAAAAGGAAAGACAATGAGTCTGTGGTGGGGATTCTAAGTTTGTCACAATTATTGGTCTTTGGAGAATCACTGTAGCAAATTTTAAATGGAATGTGACCTACAGAGAGCAGGGTTGATTCACTCTTGAGTAGGATTTTCAATGATTGTGGCAGTGGATTTAAGGGAGAATATATCTGTTAAACTCAATGAATTGTACAATTTAAATGGGTGCAGTTCATTGTTCTTTAATTATTCTTCAATAAAATTTATGAGGTGGCAATAACAGGGTGGGTACAGAGTACTGCTAATGGCAGCAGGAGGGAGCCAGCACTTTATGTGTATGGTGCTACAGTTTCATTGTGTCCTCCAAATACGTGTGCAAGAAACTTAATTCCCAATGCAACAGTATTGGGAGGTGGGTCCTAATGGGAGGTGTTTTGGTCATGAGGGCTCCACCCTCATGAATGGATTAATGCCCATTATAAAAGTGCTTGAGGCTAAAAGTTCCATTTCTTTCTTTCTCTCACCTTCTCATTGCCTTCCAGCATGAGGTGGCACAGGACAAAGGCCCTTGCCAGATGTGAGCCCCTCCAACTTGGACTTCCCAGCCTCTAGAACCGTGAGCCAAATAAATTTCTTTTTTTAAATTATGAATTACCTAGTGTGTGATATTGTGTTATGGCAGAATAACATGGACTAAAACATATGATTACTTAGAGATTTAAATCTAGCATTATCCAGGCTACTTTTTAAAAAACTTTGTGCAGCAAGAGTAGTAAATACTGTACTTAAACATGTTCCCATCATCTCAATGAAGCTTATTTTTCTTTAAAAAAATAAAAATTTAAAATTGCAATCAGTTGTTCCCATTTTATTTGCCTTTTCTTTCTCTCTTCCTTTCTCATCATTCCTTCCTGTATGCCCTATTTTTTCCTTCTATTCTAGTCAAAGAGAGAAGGGCGGCAGCCTGCCTGCACCCAAAGAGGCATGAGCTTAGGAGTGGAGAAAGAGAAATAGATGTGTGGGATAAAGAAAACAGTCAAAGGTGTTGGTAAATTGCTTTACGTTTCAACAAATTAGTGCATTGAGCAAATAAGTAAACATATTTGGGAATAACGAAGGTACTAATACAAGCTCACTTTATGACATGCTTACACAAACAGATTTAGAAATTATTATTGCATGTGTGAAAGTGTGTAACATGTTTATATTTTTTTGGTGATGACTGCTAGCAAGGCCTAGGAACACTGAGTATACTAAAGATCCAGATTTCAATTTCTATTTTCCATACTTGATTAAAATCAATCATGATTTCTTGCATAAATATCTAGTTCCAGGACCAAAGTAGGGATGAATTTGGAACATTTTTTTGTGTCAGAAAATAAGGAAGGGTTCAAAGAACAATCAAGACATGTCAAAGCATATAGTAGCCCCTTAGGAGGGGGATGCCCTTAGCTATATCTAGTACAATTTAATCACCAAAGTAAGTAATTGTAGTAATGGATTAAACCTTATTAAAATATAAGAATTTATGAGTCCATACTGAAATAAATAAATTAATAAATAAATAGTCCTAGCTGGGGCTGCCATAATAAAGTACCACAGATTGGGTGTCTTAGACAACATAAATTAATTTTATCGTCATTGTGGAGGCTTAGAAGTTCAAGATCAAGGTGTCAGCAGTGTTAGTTTCATCTGAGGCCTCTCTCCATGGCTTGTAGATGGAAGTCTCCATGATGTCTTCACGCGATCTTCCCTTTGTGCAATGTCTCTGTACTAATCTCCTCTTCTTGTAAAGACGCCAAGCATGTTGGACAAGGGCACACAATGACATCTTCATTTTAACTTAATTATCTCTTTAAAAATTCTGTCTTCAAATACAGTTACATTCTGAGGTACTTGGGGTTAGTACTTCAACATATCCATTTTAGAGAAACACAGTTCAGCCCATAACAAATTAGAAGAATAGCTCTTTAATATAGCAGCATGTCAATAAAAAAGGTAGAAACAATGATAGAAATAGGAAATCTCTATTTGGCAGTCATCAGGGTAACTGATTTAAATGGTAGTCGTCAATGGAGGCTGAGATTAGTAGATGGAGGTTTGATGTGGAAATGAGAAACATGATACTGGTCAAATCTTAGAATATCTACTAAATAAGAGTATTTAATTCCATAAGGAGAAAGAGTTACATTTTGGTGAAAAAGCATGGAGAACACTAACAGGTCCAGGGGATCAAGGTTACCACCACCACCTCTGACAGGACAGGTCGACAGTGCCCTGTCGTGATGCACCGAGAAAAACATAGTATTATTTTAGTGGTATTCTTGCAAAGAAAGCTTGACTTGGTCAAGACTCCAGTCATGAGAAGCATTGGATTGGAGCCAGGTTGAAAGACTTGAATGAGATACATAATGTAGACAGTACTCTTTAAAATAATGGGGGACAGAAAGTGGGGACAAACTGAAGAAAAATTCAGTTTTGGAGGAGGATAAGAGATATTAAATGCAAACTGTGCTAATGGATGGGATCTTGGACCAGAAAGGAAAAATACCTTGTTGGGACCAGTGAAAAATATGAATGAGGGTGTGAGGGCTGCAGATGTATATCAATGTTGATTTCCTCAATTAAAAAGTTATATGGAGGTTATGTAGGAGAATGTTTTTGTTTTGAGAAAAAACGCTGAAGTATTAAAGTTTGCTCTCAAATATACCAGAAAAAAGACAAATCTATGATATTGTGTGGGGATGGGTGTGTATTTATATGTGAAATGTCATGAAATGTTAAAAGTTGGGAAATATCAGTGAATAAGGATATGGGAAAATTTTTGTATTATATTTGCAACTGTTTTGTATAATTTTTACAACTTTAAAAACAGAACTTCTAATCAGTAATTTTTCCTAACTGTTTTTTTTAACCACAAATTTATCAATTAATCAAAGGGGATTTTGTTTTAATATTTTTTTCTTAGATTACTTAGGGCAATTCAGTAACTACAAGATTCTGCCCAGCTTCTTCTTAATTAGACTAATTGGACCAAAGTTAAACACATTTCATAAATTGTTAATTAAAATTTAGTAATATTATATAATCTTCTAAACAGATGAGTTGTTGTCAGTAGATCTTGGCTTAGAAATGAAGTTAAAAAAAATCATAGTTTTAAATAGATGAAACAAATTCATCAGAAAAGGTAGCAGAAAGCCTGATTATTATCTTTAATGGAATCATGTCCATTCTTGAAAATGAACAAGAGTTTTTAGTTCGAGCTACTAAACTTATTGGGTATATGCATCTCATTAATCTATATCTATCAAGGGTCCACTTTGACAAATTAAGACAAATAACACTCGGGCCACCTTGCTTTTGAAACGTTTTGAAAAAGTAGATCAAATAAAAAATTCTAGTTCCCTAGAAGGAATTCCTTAGTATTGTTATCATACTGACCAGCACTGCAAAGCTCTAGTATTTTATCTCCTTCGTTATGTGAGTTCCGGAAGAATGGGCTTTGACAGATTAAAATAAGAAGTACAAATTCTACTTAATGCTCAAATCAAATTTTTAAGCTAGTCTGATATTTTAAAGAATTAAGTTAATGCCTATTTATATAAGAAAAGTGATGATTATTCAGATTGTAACTTCAGTATTTCTTGATGATGTCATGGTAAAAAAGACTGTTGAAATTCTACTAAAAAGAGACCAAAAATCAGTTGTTTATAACAGAATACTTGAAACTGGGTAACTTATAAAGAAACAGAATTTATTTCCTACAGTTTTGGAGGCTGGGAAGTCCAAGATCTCAGAGTGTACTGGTGAAGGGCTTCTTTTGATGGTGGGAACTCTCTGCAGAGTCCTTAGGCAATGCAGGTTATCACATGGTGAGAACAGCAAGAACATTTTCATGAACTCTCCTTATAAAGCCTCCAATTTATACCCTTGTTAACCCTTTAAACTATTTACCCATTACTCCATGAATGCATTAGTTCATTCACGATCCAGTCACCTCTTAAAGGCTGCATCTTTCAACACTGCCACATTGACAATCAAGCTCCCAACATGAGCTTTGGAGGGGACAGATCTTCAACCCACAGCAGACATTTACTTTGTTTCCTCTGCATCAACATTATTTTCATCTCCTAATTTTCTGTAAAATGAGGGCAATTGAGCTACTGATTGAAAGAAATTTTAATTTCAGACGTCAGTTTATAGGCTGTTTCTCATAAAACTATCATTTTTATACTTGTAATATCGAAATCTGGGTATGAAATATACAAACAAAAATAAATGCTTCATTTATTTTTCACCTATTTGGCACACACGGTGAGGCAGGGTATCTTCTGTGTTTTCCTTAGTTTTCTTAATGGATTATCTCACTAAGTTGCCACAGTGACAGAATGAGATATTCATTACTACTTTTCTAATTTCAAAAAATGAGGAAACAGAGGATCAGAGACGTCATGCAATGTGCCAAAGGTTACACATCTAGAAGGTGAGGGAGCCATGATTAATTGCACATAACTTAATAACATATTAATTTAACCATTTAATTGATTTCATTTCTTCAAAAAGTTAGTAACCTTTTATTCTTTAAATGCATAAAATCTATTGATTAATTTGATTAGTTTAATTTAAAATTTGTGTAGTATCTTTAAAAGCAGAACTAGAACAACCTTGTAGGTAAACTCTGTAATACCAAAAGAATCATCAATCTTTACACTTTTGGAAATGACAATTTTATTAATACTCATATTAACCAAGCCCTAAAAATCCAAAGTTAAATATTGTTAGGCCATTTCTTTCCTATTTTTAATGTTCAGTTTGGAAATAAATAAGGGAAATAAAAAATGCAGTTTAGCATATGCAAATTATTACAAAATATGACATGTATTTTCTGTGAGTATTAATTGACTCTTCCACAACCATGCTAAATAATCCATATTTAGCTGAGCATTAATTATTTTAATTTTCTTGAAGTGTAACATAAGAAAGAAACAAAGATCATGAGAACACAAATCACGGGTGAGAACTAAAAGTTCCTCCGGCATTCTCTAAATCTTTATCTACTGCCTTCTCTCCAAAGGTAGCCATCACACCTGGACTTGTAATAACTTTAATTAGTTTTGTCTGTTTTGGGAATATATCTAAATGTAATGATACATTTATATTCTGCTGAGTCTGGTTTATTTTACTCAGAATAGTATTTATGAGATTTATCATTTTTAAAATTCGATCAATGCAATTCACTATAGCAATATAAAGGGAAAATAAATGATTATCTCAACAGATTCAGGAAAATCAGTTGACAAAATTTTTTTTAAAGTTCATGATAAAAAAGTTAGCAAACTGAAAGTAGAAGAAAACAACCCTTAGTTAAAATGCACACAGATGTCCAGAATTTTTCAATGATTCTTTAATTTCAAAACCAGTATCATATATGGTGATGTTAAATAATAGGGTGCTGAGTTGAATCAGTCCCATCATTATGTTATATTGCTGTACTTTTTAAAGTGATGAAGTTGATATAGTTTATTGTTTTAATAAAATTTATTTGAGATTATTTATAGTTTCTTAATATTACTTAAAGACTGTATACATTTCCGAATGCTGCCATAACCAATTACCACAAATGGGGTGGTTTACAACAACAAAAATGTATTGTCTTACAGCTCTTGGAGGCTAAGAGTCTGAAATCAAGGTGTTGGGAGGGCCATATTCTCTCTGAAGACTCTTAGAGATTCTTTCTTTTCTCTTTTTAGCTTTTGGTGGTTTCCAGCAATTCTTGGTGTCCTTTGGCTTGTACATGCATCAGTCTGATTTCTGCTTCTGCTGCCACATGGTCTTCTCCTTGTGTGTCTTTCTGTGTCTTCACATGGCTTTCTTATAAGGATGCTAGTCATCCCTAAACTGCTGTAATTTCATTTTAACTAATTATATCTGCTAAGACTCTGTTTCCAAATATGGTCACATTTGAGGTTCCTGATGGACATGAATTTTGGAAGGAAACTATCCAATTAGTAAAAAGTCTTTCCATTGAAATTCAGGACTACGTTTATCCATAACATTGCTTATCCTCAAACATGTAGAAAGCGTTTTTTTTAGTTAGATGAAGGTAACTGAATGGTTTTATAAAAGAAGATTTAATATAAATGTTATGTTTTATACTCAAATACTCATTTTTAAATATTAACAGCTATGAAGTTTAGAATACGCCAATAATATGTAAAAAAATAATTATTCCTATAATTTGTGTAGAAATAATTATTTCTAAAATTTTAGCAATATATAGCAGAACACATTTTTGTTCTATTACATATTTATGAAGTGTTTTCAAATCTATGTATTCATGTGGTTCTTGAACCTAAGGTCCTCTATACAATGATGAATGAATTTTAATTAAAATCTCATATTACTAGATTACTGTATTCTATAATTACTCTTGATCTGGTTGTGTTTGGGCCAAGGTGACAATAACACAGTCATATTAAAAATTATATCAATTGTCGTTTTTAATTCAGGGTTCTGCAAGCTCTTTCGTCTACAAAAATATGCAGTATCTGAATCTGAACTTTGTCATTAATTTTAAAATGATAAGCTCAATGCTTTTACTCTGATTCATTATTTTAGTCGTTTCATTTTTTAGAACATAATTCTTACACATACTCATTTTCAAAGAAATCTGTATTAGTCCATTTCTGTTGCTTATAACAAAATACTCAGAACTGGGTAATTTATAAGAAAATAAAATTTATTGCTTACAGTTTCAGAGGTTGGGAAGTCCGAAGTCCAGTGAACACACCTGCTGAGGGTCTTCCTAGGTGGTGGCTTCAGCAACACAGGGTATCACGTTGTGAGATGGTGGAAGCAGAGAGAGAGACTCTCATGTGCTCTCCTTTTAAAGCCCTCAGAACCACACCCCCGGCCACCATTATTAATCCATTCACTGTGGCATAGTCCTACAATCTAATCACCTCTTCAAGGCTCCACCTTTCAATTACCATAATAGGATTTCCCACACTCAACCATTATAGTGGGGATTAAGTTTTGGGGAGACATTGAATCCAGGCAAAGTCCTATAGAAATAATTACTCTATATTATATATAGATAAGATCATTATGTTAAAACATTATTTATTTATCAAGGCAGAATGCATTTAGGAAATGAGGGAAAATAAAAATATGTTCTCTCAAGCAAAATGACGTTTTATTCGTTATGTAGTTCAAAGCACATATGCTCCCCAGTAGATGCCATCGAAGTTCAGAACTAACCACTGGAAACAGAAACAAACCATTTACACACTTATTTTCTTTTTTGCATTGATATTTTAAAAATTCTTTTGTATAAAAATTACAGTAAGTTTGTTTATTTTTCATTGGAAATCAAATGAGTGAGGGTTATTTACTCAAATTGATTGGTGAATAATGAAAAAAAGCTGATTAGTGAATGTTTTATTTTGAAAATATAATGGAGACACAATCATGTACACCACACTAATTATGAAAACTTTGACAATTAACATAGTACATAACAGTAATTGGAGGCATTTTGCTATTCATTATTGAGAAACACATATTTGATTTATAAATATATCATTGAATTATGCATGCACACACTCCTCTCTCTCATTGAAAATTATTTTTTTAATTTTATTTTCTTGTTTATTGAATTGACTTCCAGGAAATATTTAGTAACCATAAATGCACACTATATTTTTTTCTTTTACAATGAACAAGTTTATCAACACATAATTAGCTGGGAATATATTCTAAAGAATATTTTTGGTATGGATTTTTTATTATTTCTAAAACTCTAGGCAAATTTATCTTCTAGCACAACCTACTCTTAAAGTTCTTATTTCCATAAAATTAGGAAGATATTGGTTAGTTATTTAACACTAAGCGCTCCTTGACGTAGCTTCTATCCTTCAAAAATTACTCTGGTACATGCTTCTGCTGAATAAGTTATCCAGAAAGCTTCACAAACATACAATAAAGCCAGAGTTTACAAAATCTTCAGATCATGAGAATGCTCTCTATTGTCTTTAAGCTGAAAAGTCACCAATAAAACTCTTACAACATCTGGAAAGAAAGTATTCATATTCCAATTAAGGCATGCCTTAACACAATACTTAAAGCAAACTACAGACTTCAATTTCAGTTGTCAAATAGAAGAACACTTGTGAAATTTCTAATGTAATTTTAATCCTATGCCAAATTATTTAAGTAGAAAAACCAACCTTAAGTTTTGATTAAATTAAACTGATTTAACACTTCACAAGGAAATCTTCATAGAGAAAGAAAACTATTTTCTGTACAAAATAGAAACTTTATAGTTGGGAACTTCCATTCTGGGAAGACAGAATGCATGTACTTTTCCCTATTTCTTCTGCTGAGTACAAGAAAAAACCCTGAATACTAGACACAAATCAAACATAGGTAGGTTTTGGAAACTGAGGAGAAGAAGGTAGACTGGCTAGTACCTCAGATCCCAAAGAATGGGTAGTGAATTACCTGGGTTTTCTTTTTGCCTCATACATCTCAGAGCTGAAGAATCCAACAGCCTGGAAATGCCAATGAGTGTGGACAAAAAAGCCCCAACAAAACATTCACTCTCTAAACAAAGAATCAGGAAAAGGCCATCCAGCAATACTATATGCTCTACTCCAGTCAAACAGCACAGAAAACCTGTGGCTCAAGCCCCACCCACTCCAGTAAAGCCGGAATGGGAACCTTGACTTCTGTCCTGGCCAGGCTGTAAAGAGATGCTCCAACTCTCCAACCTCAACCCCTTCCCTGGTCATGTCAGAGAAGGCCTGTCAGGAGCTAGGATTTTCATCTGCATGGGGTGTAAGAAAAATATTCTCCTCTATCACGTCAGTAGAGATCACCTGGGAAGTCTGGACTTCCACTCCATCTTGCAGTAGAGAGGCACCCAGTCCTCTTTGAAGGAGTGGTTTTCAGAGGCAAACTAGTGGAAAGCCAGGCCTTTTACTACCAGCTGGTGTTAGTGAGAAATGTTCCCTCCACATCACTCCACGTGTGTCAGTGGAGGTCACAAGGTGAGCAGGAATGGTGCACTCTTCCCCTTCCTGCCTGGGAGGTATCAGTGGAGGCATTTTTGGGGAACCAGAATTTCCACCTCTGCCCTACAGTAATGAGGACTCCCAGGGTGTTAAGGAGGACCATGTGGGAAAAGTGGACTTTCACCTGCACCTGGCCAACATCCTGGCTGTAATAGTGTACTATATTTTTGCAAGATGTTATCTTTGGGGGAAACTGAGTTAAGGATATGTAGGATCAATATTATTTCTACAAATATATGTGAATCTACAATTATATCAAAATAAAATTTAATTTAGAAAAGTTAATTTTTAGAATATTTTCTTTGCTTTGTTTTTAGTAATTTTATCTTTAAGTTTTATAAACTCATTCTCTAAGGCTTGATATTTACTATACTTTGATGATCAGATTATGACTTTCAAGATTGAAATACTGTGTCACTTCATGGAAAAACAAAACTACATTATTTTATTAATCTACCTTGCAAACTAGAGGCTAATATCAATAGTGTACAGGGCCTAATCTTTCCTCCAAATCCCTAAGGGAGAAGGGGATTGTCATGGTCCTCTGTAAGGGTCGCATATGGGCTTTGACACATGGTAGTGATGGTGGTCATGGTTAAACAAAAAGATAGCATCTACATAGAAACAAAATTAAACACGAGGCCAACAGACCCCAAATAATAAAATTGAATGCTCTAGAGAGAAAGAAGAATCTCAGTACAAAATTAAAGAACTAAAAATAAGGAAGCCAGAGCAGAGGGCAGGGGGACTTTAAGTGGGGGATTGGGGAGAAAATTCTCATAGTCAAAGAAGGTAGTAGCAGCAGATTTTTAAAAGATGCCTCTGAACTCTAAAGTGAATAATCAGAGGTCTACTAAAGGCCCCCCTCTCACTGAATTGAGAAGTAATAATAATTTATGGGATAAAATTGTAAAAAATTATTATCTGACAATTATAGGTTATTCTGAAAGAAATAGACCGGTAACTGCAATAATGGTACCTATCTCACAGGGTTTTTTTGAGAATCATATTAGAAGTTTTGTAAATATTTTGTCTGAATGGTTTATAGAGCCAAAAACATTCAGTATTTTAATTGGCAGATATGTTTTTCACTTGAATGTATAAAATATTTTCCTTGGGCTTATCTCTCTTAAAATTTGTCCAATAATCCCCCATAATTTTGCCACACTTTCTTGAGAAAGCCAAGGAATTTTTTTCTACTCTCCAAAAACAGATATAGCATTTCTTGCCCCAAACACAAAGAATAGTTTTAATACTTGGTTGCCATTGCTGCTCTAGAATGCTGCTTTCTAAACTCCCTATTATTTTTTTCTCTTTAAATATGTTTGGTTTGTTTCCATTGTTTTTTATATAGATTTCTAATTATTCCAGAACAATTCATTAAAAAGATTAACCTTTATCATAAAGCAAGTGACTTATGTGTGGCTGTGTTTTTGGACTCTCTATTTCTTCCTTTGTTTACTTGTCTACTGTGTCTTATCTTGTACCAAAACCACAATACATTAATCAATGTAGCTTTATGTTAAATCCTTAAATCTGATAATATAATTCATCTATTTGTCATTTTTCAACAATACGTTGTTTTTTTTTCAAGTTTTTTATCTTTCCAGATAACTTTTGCAATCAGCTTGCCAATTTTTCATATGCAAACAAATTCTGGAATTTGGTCAAAATCGCATTGAATATAGTAAGAAAATCGGGGTGCAGTGAACATAAAAATCTCTCCTTTATTTAGATGGTCATTAGTTCTCTTGGTAGTGTTTTCCAGGTTTAGTGTAAAAATCTGGAATACCTTTTCTATATTCTTTCTAGATATTTGAATTTTGATACTGTACCATTAAAATGTATTGAAATTCTACTTTTCTTATATGTTTTTCAATATTGCCTGGAAATGCAAGTGATTTTATTATACTGACCTGGCATCCAGGCATGCTATTAAAGTCACTTATTATATCCAATGATATATTTATAGTTTGCTTCTATCTGATGTATAATGCTGTCTTAAAGTCAACTTGGTATGAATTGTATTTTTACAATTTAAAGAGATCTGCATCCAAGTTATTATCCATCCCATGTAAATGTGACCTCCTATTTGACTTTTTTGCTGAAGTCATATTGAAGAATCTGATCTTTTATGGCTTTAGGGTCTCCAAAAATGAATTATTCTTTCCAGAGTTCTGGAACTTAGTTCTTTTAGCTCCAGGGCAGATTTTCACCTTTAGTCCACAGTCTTTATAAGTCATTATGTCTTGGTTTTTCCTTGATAAGATTGACAAGTAAATTATCAATTTTCTGTTGATTGATGCTACAGTTATTTCTCAGATGGGAATTATCCGAAATGTTATAAACACCAACTTTGGCATGTGGGCAGGGAGGGGCTTTCCTAGAACTTTGAAACTGAAAAACTTGAAATGATGACTTTCAAAAGTTTACTTATTTGAACACTTTGATAATTTTTGACATAGTTATAGGTAAAAATAGCCTTTTCTATTAAATATTTGTTTCAAAAGGCAGAGATTTCTTAAATTTGTTGTGTTTATTAATTGATGCTTTTAAAAGAATTTAGGCTTTCCAAAGGAAACTGATAGCAATCTTAAAATTAAATGATACCCAAACTATCCCACATGCTCCAATTTTTAAACAAGTTTTAGTTATAGGTGTAATGACGGTTTGTAATCATGCACTAAAATATTTTCTCCTGCACACTCATTCCTCAAATATTCATAGTGTACTATGTGCCTTTAATATGCCACTTAGGCTAAGTTCTGTTACAATGGTGAAGAAGAGAAGAAGATTAAATGCAAAGACTAAAGTTCAGTCTGTGTATAGGATGATAAAGGATTGGCTCTGAGTGAAATAAGGTGTACAGTGGCAGGCTTGAGTGAAGTGTTGGGAGAAGTAGGACTGGAACCTACATTCCCACAGGTTGTGCTGTGGGCATATGGATGGGATTTTTCCAAGTCCAGTTCTGCTAAAGGGAAATAGTTCCCCTACAGGAAAAATTAGAGATAGAGGATCAGGTACTCTTGTTGACACCAGAAAAAAGAAAGCCTCTTATTACCCACTAGTTTTAAAATTATTATAAAAGTTTAAGATTTGAAGTACAATGGTTGGTAAAAAATTGAGTGAAAACCTGGTGCTGCATAAGAAAGTACTGCTTTTACATCCCCACCCTCATCACATGAGCATCCTGTTTTCAAGGTACTTTACAGAACTGACGTTTTCTGTTTTGGGGAAAGAGTGCCCCAAACTGTCATTTCCAGACTTAGTCCTGGAGGGAGTAATTCCCTCCCAAGATCTTGTAAAACATATTTATTCTTACTCTTATAATAATCAGTTTTCTCAAGGAACTTTGAAGAATACACTACTTTGAAAAATGATGATACAATGCACTGCATATTTTAAATATTCAGCTGATAGTACAGCTGATAATAACCTTCAGGTTTTTATCATTAATTTTAAATTGTCTATTAGAAAAAAATGCATACTCAGCATTACTAGGATATTGCTATTTTATTTACACATATTTCAAGGTAATATGAAAAAGTCCACTCATGCTGTCTTTGTGGTGACTTAGAGAGAAATGGTATAGTGGATAGGATTATATGGAAAGAGAATACAAATTAAAAGTGGTGGAATTCTCCATACTAATCACTAGAAATTCCTCCTAAGAAAGTTTTTTCTACATCTACTTATTAGAAATTGTAAACCATTCTGGGAAAAAGGGATAAAAAAGAGCTATCTGAGATCTTTCTATTCCAAAAACTTGGTAAAGGTAATTTAATTCTAATATATTTTCAGTTTACCTACACAGCATTTAGTTAGTCTTAATTACAGGGCAATAAAAATTTTTTGACTTGATTCAAATTATTTTTTTTAAATTTGTAGAAAATATTGGAATAAAGTTAGTAAATATAGTAACTGGTTTTGTTAAAGATTATGTGGAATTTTTAAAAATTTGATTGATTTTTCTATTCCCTAGTAATGTTTGCTCACTCTATTTTTATTATTTATTAATATTAAATATAGAGAAATATATGTATAAATACAATAAATGTTTCTGAATTATAGTCAAAAATAATAAAAAGTTAACTTAAAGTGTTTGTTTTAGATGATTGTCAAAACTACTATTTACTTTATTGCCCTTCTAAGGTCCATTCTCTTATGTCCCAACTCCAAATTGAAGTTGATTATATATTATGCTCAGTACTGTTATATTTTTTACTAAGTATAGGTATAGCTTGATATGGTATATTCGGTTTTGTTGCTTTGTTTGCAATGCTCTACACTATTTATTAGGAAATAAATATCATGTTGTTATTCCTAATGATCCACAGTGCTTCCTTTCAGTGAATCATAAGACATCCACTTCTGGCTCCACATGCTTTGCAGTGCGGCCCTGCACTTTTCTACCCCACCGAAGTCAGGCTTGGCTATATGACTTGCTATATCCGACATGATAATTTAAGTGACACTGCATGTTTCTTCTCCAGATCAGTCACAGATCATGGAAAGGGCTGCTCCTTCAGCCATGGTCTCAGGACAGAGGACATGTTCAACAGAATGGCAGCTCAGCTGGCCTGCAGCCACTGTGTGGCGTGAATGAAAATAAACTGTTGCAATGACAATGAGGTTTAGGACTCTATTTTAACCCAGTTAACACTGTGTAAAATGACTAATACACCTATCCATCAATCTTTCGGAATTTGCTTTTTACACTCAAGATAATGTGTTTTTTGAGTATATCTATGCTTATATCTATAGCCTTAGTTCAAGGGTTGGCAAACTAAGGCCCACACACCACATCTGGCCTCTACAAGTTTTTGTGCTGTCTGGTTTTCACATGTTTAAGTGTTTAAAAAAAAAAAATCGAAAGAAGAGTGATGCCTCATGATGTGTGAAAATTATGTGAATTTCAAATGTCAATGTCCATAATAAAGTTTTGTTGGAACACAGCCACACTCATTTACTGATGTCTTGTCCATGGCTGCTCTGCTCAACGCAGAGTTGAGTAGCTGTAGAACTAGAGACAGGACGTGTCTTCCTGCTCTTCCAACCTGGTCTTCTAATCATGTTTGAATTCTGAACTAGGCTCTCCTCCCCACACACCTACTGACTCAGACTATTATGGAACGTACCTTCTGTGTCTGAGCACACCGGAACACTTGAGAAACTGCTGGAGAATGAAGTCCTGGGTGCCGCTGCTCCTGTTTTCTTCTCTTGACTTTGTCTCTTCTCCTGAGACATTTCTTCTCATTTCTGCCTTGCTGTTCTACTGGTGGAAACACTTTTGCAGCCTGACTTCTGCTTCCTCCCATTCCAGCCCAGCTCTATAACAAAATTGTACTCAATTATTGTTACTCTGTTTTAAATTTTGTAAATAAACTTTGTTCTACCTGTTTAATATAAGGACCTACATAATACACTTGATTTTACCTCTTGGACCACAAAACTTAAAATTTATATTATCTGATCATTTACAAAAAAAAAAAAATAAGAATTGCCAACCCTGGTTCTAGTTCTTTAACAGCTGTATGTTTTTCCATTGTATTGATACTGGAGGAGAGGGTCTGGGAGGCCCGATAGACAGCCTCAACCCACCCCATCCTCTTACCAGGTTCTTGACTCTGCCACAGGGAAGAATTCAAGAGCAGAGTCACAGTAGAAAGTGAGAACAGATTTTATATAAGGAATAAGAGATACAGATTTCACAGAGATAGTGCAGCCTAGCTCCAGAGACTGAGCAGGGCCCACACCAAGTTTAACACAAAAGTAAGAAGTACACATTCACAGACAAACTGCAGGCTGGCTCTAGAATGAACAGAAGCCTGCCAAAGGCAAGTTTGATACAAAAATAAAGAAATACACACCTCAAGGGAAGTAGGAGCTGAGTGAGAAACAGCCCCACCTTCTTCCAGGATTCAACTTTTATGGTGTTGCTATCTATATATATATTCATGCAATCTAATGAATATTCAACTAAGGGAGTAGTTCCCAGTTGCATACTGTAGTCCTGCACATGCTCAGTTGGTCTTTTAAAGCATGCTCATTGGTCAAATTCCACACATGCACCAAATATATTCAAATATACTCTGTGCTCTCTAACACCTCCAGTGGAAGGTAATTCAAAGGACAAATTTCGTTTTACTGAGCATGCTTTGCAATTAGGAGTACCTAAATCTGGATAATCTCCTCTCTACTGAGTATGCTCAGCCTCTAGATTTGCATTAATATACCTCTTGTAGACTTAATTTCCACATGCTGGTGTTGAAAATGGCTGCTACAGGCCACTGCAGTTTAGGACTCAGGGATGGAGTTTGAGTCCTAGAGGAGTAGTTTGTGACCCAGGGGAATGGCCTGAAACCTGAACTCAGGGAAACTGAGCACTTGCCATCTCAGTGTGAATATGTCTGCAGTTATTCATCAATTTCTCTATTGATGGACATTTTTTCTTTCCTAACATTTTACTTTTTAAAATAATACAGTAATAGATATTTTTGTTAGGTCTCTTGGTACATACACATGCCTTTTACGTTTTACATGTTAATTAAAAATAAAAAGAATCATAGAAGACATTAGAGTAGGACTACTTTACATTATTTTTTGCCAGATGATGTCCAAATTGTCCTTTTGATTGTACATAGTATCTTATCTGAAAAATATGTTATATCCTAAATTCTCCATGTTACTATTAGTTTCATGATGTTTCTTTCACTTTTGTTTGGCGTGCTTTTCCTGAATACACAATTATCTGCATTTAAAATTTTGTGCATATTTATATATGCACTTATATACGTAGGTACTCATTTGAAAAATGCCATCTATTTCTCAACTTTTTCTAGTAGTCTTTAATTATTATTGAAAAATTATACAGTTTTAATATGATCTTACCACTTAATTCTCCTTTCAAATTGTAACAGAAAATAATTTTGAAAACATTTTGTTACTTCCTTGGTCTTACACATTTGCACAGTTATTAAAATTAAACTTTGATAGCAGGAGTACTAAATGCTTTAACTTATTATATTAAAAACATGGCATTTCTTATCTATGTCTCTAAATATGATATTAATGCATGAGACTGCATTTTTTTACTTATCTTTATTTTTACTTGCACTTAAGGAAAACAATATATAAACATACAGGCTCAATTCACTTTTCAAAAAAAGTGATAGCTCTAAATTATTTCAGAATTAGTATAGTCAGTAAACCACTCCCCCCCCCCCCAAAAAGAAGAAATGTTTAGAAAGAAATTAAGGATTAAGAAAACTGAAACACTCCCCCCACCTCTCCTCTCACACACACACTCAAGAACACTCACAATTTCATTGGAATAAATTTGATGTCCTGAGATTAATACTCCTAGTCACTGGCATTCCAAATATAGAAATAAATACCTGGAATAAATGTTAGAACAAAATTTTGTAATTTGTTTTTAAATTTTGAATAGTAGGTACAATAGCATTTTTTAAAAATAGGGCAAGCTAACCTGAATTCACGCCCCCCACAAAAAAAGTCATAACTTTTTTCTAAGTCAAGAGATATAACCTCACTATCTATAATATCTTGATATTTAAAAATGAAGATGGTTCTATTTTATTGATAGAAATTATGTTGAAATGTAAGGAATCTAAAACTTTACATTCTGCCACAGAATAATTTAATACTTTAAGATCTAGGACAGGTATCAGCAAACTTTTCTAAAGGGCCAGATGATAAATGTTTTAGGCTTTGCAAACCAAGAGAAAAGATTCAGGATATTATATAGATCTCTGTTGCAACTACTCAGCTCTTCCATGGAAGTATAAAAGCAGCAACATAGAAAATGCAAAAAGAATAAGTTTGGTAGTGCTCTAATACAACTATTTTTTTATAGACATGAAAATTTTCTTCTTCTTCTTTTGATTCTCCCCAACCATTTATATACGTGAAAGCATTCTTTGTTCATGGGCTATCTATGCAAACACAGGTGGCGGGTTGAATTTGGCCTATGAGCTATATTTTGCCAACTTCTGATCGAGTACCCGAAGAAGTGAGTGACCCTTCAATGGAGAAGTTAGAGCTATGAGATTATGTATGGACTGTTTCAAAATAAATTGTTGGTGATACAGTCTAGGCATTAGCTTTGAGACTGCTGCTTTTTCACATGTGCACTCAAGGTATATGGATCTATCTGCAAGTTCCCAGATATGGGCACTTACTACTGACTTTCTTTGTGTGTGTGTGTGTGTGTGTGTGTGTGTGTGTGTGTGTGTGTGTGTGTGTGTGTGTGTGTGTGTGACCAGCAAGGGGATCGCAACCCTTGGCTTGGTGTCGTCCGCACCGCGCTCAGCCAGTGAGTGCACTGGCCATCCTTATATAGGATCCGACCCCGGGGCGGGAGCACCACTGCGCTCCCAGTGCCGCACTCTCCCGAGTGAGCCACAGGGTCGGCCCTTACTACTGACTTTCTGACAAGCATTTGGAAACTGTCTTAGTCTAGGCATCATAAGAGAAGAGAAAGCATGCCCATCTCCACCAAGTCAAAATTTCTACCTGAACAAACAATCTGTTAGGATTTTCAGAAGCAGCAGTCATGTTTCAAAAATTATTCAGTCTGAGATCTCTATCTTTCTGCTAT
Organism: Cynocephalus volans; assembly: GCF_027409185.1. NCBI lineage: Eukaryota > Metazoa > Chordata > Mammalia > Dermoptera > Cynocephalidae > Cynocephalus > Cynocephalus volans. Next base: position 27,998,151 of record NC_084461.1, on the reverse strand, counting down.
GCATTAAATGTGTCCCCCGAAAGTTCATGTTTTGGAAACTTGATCTCCATTGTAATGGTGTTAAGAGAGTGGAAAGTCCAATTATGATAATTGAAAGGAGGGGCTTTTAGGAGGTGATTAGATAGTGATCACTGAGCCCTTGTGAATGGATCAATTCATCCATGGAGTTATGGGTGTGATTCTGATGGTTTTTAAAGGATAGTGAGTGAGAAGGTTAGCTCTCAGCCCATTCTCCCCATGTGATACCCTGAGCTGCTCTAGAGAGTCACCCCACCAGGAAGAAGGCCCCTTCCAGATGTGTTTCCTTGACCATGGACATCACAGCCTCCCAGACTGTAAGAAATAAATTTTGTTTCTTTATAAATTACCCAGTTTTAGCTATTCTGTTAAAAGCAAGAGAAACAAACTAATACACTATCAATGAAATTAAAGAGAAATTAATGTAAACCACTCAATGAAATATGTTAAGGGCATAATAAAGGAGTTCAGATGAATCATGTAACAAAACACCATTTGACATCAGCAACTCTCCTAAAATTAAGTAGAAGCAAACAAGTTTCTAAAGTATCAAACGGTGAAGGTTTATCAAATTAGTAAAATTGACAGAGAAAGGTATATCGTCCATATTTAAATTTAGGACCCTTGAGAGAAGATTTTGTGATTTATTTATTTTTTTCTTTCCTTTTTTACTATCCACAAAGCCAAAGATAGTGCCTACATATAGTAGAAGGTCAGTTTGCACTTGGAATCAGTGAGAGAATCTTTAGACTCACTATAGCTATAACATTTTAAAATTAGTCCTGTGTTTTCATTTAAGGTGTGTATTATAGTGACTAATTTGTGTGAAAGATTTCCAATCCTTTTCCTTCAGACCAGAACTAAAACTGTGCGTTTTGGAGCTTATAGAATAACTTTGGAGCCTAAAATAGACTTAGAAATGGAGGAATGATGCTAATTATCCCAAAGGCCATAAGAGCTTTCCGTGAAACTTTCTATTTCAAACACCAAATACTTTTCAAAACCCTCAAATATTTGCTTTATTTTAGGAACTGTTAATGAATTTGAGCTAAGATATTAAGGGCTTTCAACAAATCAAGAAGTTAACCTTCTCTGATGTAGTTTTTATTTTAGTGACCGCATTCTCAACTTTATACTATGAGAAATAACAACCACCTCCTTTTGCTATTTATTACTGCTGCTGTTGTCCATGGATTAATTGTGAAATAAAGAGCTAAAAATCAGTGGCCAGGTAAGTTTTAGGGTCATTATTTTTCAGAGAAAAAGAAATCCTTCACTGATGATTGACAAGCCCAACTGGGCCCATGAAACTTTAATGAAAAACAGTGGATTTTTTCTTTAATGCCAAATATAGTGTCCTATTCATGTTGAATTTGCAATTGTATGGGGTAGATTAATAATATTTTATATGGTCTAAATATTGTCATGTACATTATTTTCATGTTTTGTTTTTAAATATAAAAAGATCTTTTCTTAGGTAACCCATTTGTCCAAAGAAAAATAGAAAAATTGTTTGAGAAAACATTTTTTCATGAAAACCGAGATATGTTTAATTCATTCATCAATTGATTTCCAGGCAATAAAAGAATTCTGAATAATGGGTCTAAAAATGTCACCATAAATAAAATAAAATTGCTTAAGATTGCTTAAGGTTCTCCCTCTCTCTCTCATTTAGAAAAAAAAATGTTTATGCTTTTTCTTGACAACCAGCTTGTAAAGGGGGTACTAAATTGGCAAATAAACAAACAAAAAAACTATGAGTACGTAATAATGTGAATTTTTTCCTGTTGTGGTCTGAATGTTTGTGTCCCCCAGCAAATTCGTATGTTGAAACCTAATCCCCACTGTAGTATTGAGTGATAGCCTTTGGAAGAGGATAGGTCATGAGGGCTCTGCTCTCATGAATGAGATTAGTGCCTTTATAAAAAAAGCCTGAAGTAGCTTGTTCACCCCTTTTTCCTTGTGAGGACACAGCAAGCAGGTACCATCTACAAGGAACAGGGCCCTCACCAGATGCGGAATCTTTTGATGCCTTAATCTTGGACTTCCCAGCCTCCAGAACTGTGAGCAATAAATTTCTATTGCTTATAAATTACCCAGTCTAAGAAATTTAATTATAACACCATAAATGAACTAAGTAAAACAACCTATCTTTTAAATACACTATCACTATGTAGAAAAGAAGCGTTTTCAATAATTTTGAATGTTAGCAAGATACCCTTATTCTAGAAGAAGTGAAATAATAACTTGCATACTAGGGGTAGACACATTATTGATAATAGATCAGTTGTGTTAGAGAACTTACTTGAAATCTGAGAATTTTAGACTGGCTTCCCTCTAACCGTTCCTGAACTGCAACTTTTCAAATAAATAATAAATACACATAGGACTACAGATGTAACCCCAACATCAATGAGTATTGGTTGATTGTTGTTGAACACTTACCTTATTTGAAGGTTCATTTACTAGATATACGGCATCAAAATAGAGACACATTTTTATTTCTGAATTCAAATACAGTCATTAGTCATTTAACAATGGGATATGTTCTGAGAAATGCATCATCAGGCAATTTTGTCATCGTAGGAACATTATAGGATGTACTTATACAAACCTAAATGGCATAACTTATTTCATACATAGGCTATATAGCACAGCCCTCATCACCTATGCCATCCGTCATTGTCTGAAATGTCATCGTGCAGCGCATGACTGTACTGTATAACTCCTTCTGCCACAAAACCAGTACAGCATTACAGAACGCTGCTGGGGGCATATAGGCTTGGGATATTGAACTAATGCTCATGTGGGTATTTGAACTCCAGATTCAGCAGTTGGAAAGTGATCTATGTGCATCTGGGATATATAGACTACATTATACACAGTTGCTCTGAAGACAAGCTGTGTGTACAGGGTGCTGTACTAAAAGCTCACCTGGAGTTGCTTGATCATCACTGAGGTGGAAATGTGATCTCTGTTAGAACTGAAGGAAACTGAAACACCCAAACTCAAAATGGCCAACACTGAGAAGCTGGCAATTTCGGGGAAATAATCATTTAGAAAATTTTCTAAAATATATTTAAATAGTAGGTAGCATGTTTGCCTAAGCAGTAATTAGAAAATGCCAACCATTAATCAACTTCATGATCATGGGAAGATGCTCCATCATTTCTGGATCTTGTCTTACTTCTATAAATTGAGTAAAGTTTGAGGTAAATCATTTATAAATTCCTTCCAGATCTATTATTCTATGATTTCACAGGAAGAATCTTGAATCTCTAAATAGTTTCAGACAATAATATCTGTAATCAATCCATATTTAACTTACACTTGAAAAACGTATTTTTCTCAACTTTGTTCAAATTAATACTGTAGTAATTTGGAGCAACAAAAGACAGACTGGAGAACAGAGTCAAGATACCACTGACATTTGCATAATTGTGCCAACAACAACAGCAATAGCAGCCGAGTTCTACAAACCCACATCAGAAAGAGCAGTAAAAAACATTAATTTCTAAAGCTGTTCTTGAAAGCCGGTAAGACGCCCTTGCTTTAGGTAGAATAATAATTAGTTGCTAGGGAAGGTTAGGCTTATCATTGCTAATAGCTATATTTGAGTTAGGCCCCTTCCTTAGAAATAGAAATACATACTAATATTTATTAAACACTTCCCATGTGCCAGAGTGACAATGGAAAGAAAAATCCTTTTCTTCCATTTTTATGGACTTATTAATTACAGCTTCTACAAATTTTCATTTTAAAGGTCAAAAATAATCAAATAATAGCAATTGCACATGGCATATGGATACATTTGTATTATACACACACCTAAATGCACACATATGTGTACAGAGCTCCAAAAAGGCATTAATTATTTCATAACTAATTCCTGAACAATAAAATATAATCTCAAGGTCCAAACTGTGTGCTAAAAATTATAACTCCTCCTGAAAGAAGAAAAAAAACTATAACTAGTTCTTGAAAAGAGACAGTCATTTTCTAAGTCAACACACAGAGTTTCTGCACTTTTTATTATCTGTGTTCATTTCTCTGGTTGAGATATCACTTTTGGAGTCTCCCAGGTCATAATCTGCTCAGAGCTATGGAGGGTTAAGAAGATACACTCATCAGGTGTACCATACCCTGACAGTCTAGACAAGAAGCATTCTAGCCAAGCAAAGAGACCTTGGGCAGCTTCTAGACATCCTTGATAATTGATTGTTGAAAAATTAGTCTTTTGAATCCCTTTTGCTTATGTAAATTGCTGTAACACCATCTTGATAAACTATAGCCCCTCTCCCCACAGCTTTCAGCTTTCATTATCTCCTACATAATATCAGAAGTTTTTTCACTATTTACCTTGCACATACCACCAATTACCCCCTCATCATAGAAATCATCTCTTTGTCCTAGAAAGTTACAGGTATTAGGCAAGCACACTTATGCACTGGTGTTGAGAGTCACAGATTTCTTATCTAGAGGACAGGGCAGGGAGGGGATAAAATAAGGAAGATTTATTACATTCACTTCATGTGAACTTTTTCTTCAGATTTTAATGTATCAAAATTTTCTAGTCTATTTTTTATATACTTCTTTCTATTTGGGGTGTCTAAAGTTTACACCTTCTCTCCTCAAAACCAGCTGTTAGAGTAGTAGGCCCCAGGATTTTACCAAGTGTCTTTCCTGTGTCTTATTTTCCTCAATACTTGTTTCTCAAAAGCAATAAAAAGCAATATTACCAATGTCGACCTTCTAATATTTTAATAAGATCTTACCTGTTAGAACAGTAAAACATATGAGTCTAAGAATATAATTATTGATTAAGAATAATCTAAGATCTTGCTGTTCTACTTATTTTTTTGTATTTCATTGAAGGTTGACACTCTACTCTACAGGAAAATATGGCCTTTTTGGATCTTTGGATCCATTTTATAATTTCAACAGAACCAGAAAACTGCCAGTCAAACTATCTGTCATTTATTTATGGATCAATACAATTGTGTGGAGCAATTGTTCTAAAGTTGCTAGCAAATAAGACAGTGATGATAAGTCTCGTATTGATTGATTCATGTCACAAGCTGTCATGGAATAAAAGAGTGCTAAAATTACATGCATGGTGTAAGAAATAAAAGAGCATGAAAAAAAAAGCCATAATTTTAATCTTTTTTTCTGAGTTATTTCCCAAGAACATTCTAAAAACCAGTCAATGTCCTGGCTACAAAGACAAACTTACTGAGGCAAAGCAAAGATGGAAATGTAAGTGTTTCTAAGTATTCTAATTAAGTATTCTAATAACCTTTGTAAACTGCAAGGGAGGGAAAGCATTATATATAAGCATGTAAGTAAAGAAATAAATAGGAAATATAAAACAAACTATGTATAGTAGGGTATTTTTTAATTCATTTAACTAATGATTAAAAATGACAGGCTGGCATAAAAACAAAGTTTCATACCTATTTCCATAAAACCACAAAAGTTACAAAAATATAATTTATTTAAGCTGAGGAAATATTTACATTATTTTAGCAGCTGGCCATTGAGTTTCCAGTTTGAAAATAATCTTGGTATAATTCAGACTCAAGAAGATACTGCAGGCGGGTTGTGATAGATATCTTGACCATGTTGGTTATTTTTGTAGCTCCAGAAAATGTCAGTATTGCTTAGGTGGTAATGCTGAATATTACCCTTTCCTCCCAGAATTTCTAGATTCATCACAGAATGTTGTGCCTAGTTCTTCAGTCACCTCATTACTGATCCCTCCTATTCGGAGTAGGCCTGCACAAAGATAACACATTACAGACTTGTAAAAACATTATGCCTCCTTCTGTGAATAAAAACAGAAAATAAACAAACAAAAAATCCTGGCTCTAACTAATGTTAATTAGTAAGTCTTGCTTTTCCATAAGGAGATTGTTAATTTTGTTTTTCCCTCATAGGTAATGATTCACTCATATCCACACAACTTCTGACTCTCAACTGAAGACAAAATTTCCCTGTGGTTCAATCAAGGCAGTGGAAGACAAGCTTTCTAAATATGATCTCTGCAGTAGTAAATGCAGAGTAAAAATATCATATTTCTATAACACAAATGGCGATTTCACTAATTATTGAAATCCACCCTCCAGTTGGCATACACCAGTATGCTCTGGAGATTCTCCTGTAACTTATTATTTGCAAACTATGCTCTCTTACATTAGATAAATTTGAAATGTCTATATCGATTTGCATTCCAATAAAGGATTTTGCTTTCTTTTGCTGATAAATATATTTTTATCACATTATAATTTAAATATGGATTTGGTCTCTTAGCAAGATGCAATGTGTGATAAAATGAACAGAAAAAAAGCAAAGTGCTGGGAAGGATTTTTAGTTCCCTGCAGGAAACGATCTCAAACTCCTAGCTAGAAACAGAAGAAAGAAGTGCAAATGTACTATTAATACTCCCGAACTACTTAAATATCTAAACTAAAATTTTAAGAACATTGTGTAATTGCATAGATAAATGCTTTTATAGCTATACATTAGGAAACTATTTTGAACATTTCGATATTCTAATAAAAATCTAATAATCATTTTTACTCGTTTTTAAAATATCAAGCTTTTTTGGTTAATTCTCACTTGATGACTTCAGAAAGGTTTTATCTGACTACATATTTATTTCAGCAATTTCATATAAATTTGTCTTAGTTAAACTTGCATTTATCACAGAAAGGGTTAATATTATTTCTTTCTCTTGAGTTAAAGGATGTAATTGTATATAAAGGAGTCCTAAATAAATCCTCCAGGCAACTTGCTGCTGTACATTGAACACAAGATTTTAAAAGAAGATATAATGCTATTCTCAGTGTGTGTATGTGTATGTGTGTTTATACACCCATTGTTTCAAATAAACTCAATCCATGCATTAACACATATACATCAATGGTATGATAGTTAAGTTCCTACACCTTTACTTAATCCTATATTTTTTGAGAACCAATATAACTAACCTCTGTTAATAATTTCACAGGCTAGCATTAGGGGATATCATAGCACGTGCATTTGTGTTGTTTGTTGTAGTGGATAATTTTTATTTTCTGGTTCAGTGCCTACCTGTCCAATTTGCCTAATTTCTACCTCATTTTTCCCATATTCTGACAACTACTCTCTTTCAAGCTGTAACCATATGAGTCTTGGACAATCTTCTTGTTCTCACTTCTTGGGTAGGATTGATTTAATCATCATTTCCTTGATGTTTTGGCACGTAGGAGAAAAAAGTTTTAAAATATAAAGTACTGGACTTGTTGGAAATCCTATCACTAAATGAAGAGAATTGTCTCTGTTGGCCAAGAAAATGATGTTTGTGCACTGAGGTGATGACAGAATCCAAATTCCCTTTCCAGTTAATATTGAGTCCCAAAAGAAACATTGCCCTCCCTGCAGTTTGAATTTTCAACTCCTCCGTCAATTATATAATGCAATATTATTTTTTTTGTGGTCCAAATTGGTCTGAATTGGATTTCAATCACCTACAAATTAACATGCTTTTTCAGGTGCCAGATGCTGAATAAAACGTGTGTTGACCTTGTGGGGATCAGTATTCTTTCTACAACAAAGAGTGAAAAGTTTTTTATCTTTGGAGCTTATAAGAACAACAACAAAAATATTTAGAAAAATAGAGCCACTACAGGGATTTACTTAAATACTGTTTAATTTTAGTTCACATAAGCTAAAACAAAAAAAGCCACAAAAATATAAAAGCACAGATACAGAACAACTCAGGAATAGATTATGTAACATGTTTTATTAGATAATTTATTCATTTAGGAAATATGAATTGAGACTTACTAAATGTAGCATTGTCCCAGGCACTAAAACACAGTTATTAGACAAAGAATTCTCTGGTTTCTTGGATCCATCCTTGTGGTGGTGTTGGTGGTAGTTCACGGTTGTTGGCTAATATAAAAATGCAATAGTTTTAGGGACAAATAAGTTAATGAAAGAAATAAAATAAGATGCTGTGATATAGTGACAAATGTATAGATGCACAGGTTGGGACATGGTAATAATTTATAGAGTATTTTGGCAAAGACTGCTGGCTGCTGTCACAACATTTGTGTTCAAGTTTATCTTCCATTAAGGACCCCTGACTCAATTTGCCAAGTTTAAAGATTACACTTACCAATTTACTTTGTCCTGAGATTCAGTTGAGGCCAATGAGAATTACTTGGAAGTGATATGTGGGGCTTTGAGGGAAACCGCTGTGAGAGTTAACACAATTAGGAGATGTGCCCTCTTTGCTACAAGGTGACCTTGAAAATAGAACCCTTTCCAGTCCACTCAGGTAATCAAGTAGCAAGACAGAACTAACTGCAATCTCAACCCTACATTGTCTACCTATATTACAGGAGAGACATCCACTTTGATTTATTAATATATGTATTTGATTTTTGCTTTGTTTTGTTTCGGTGATATGTAGCCACGATTATTCCTAACAGGTGTTCAGAAAAGCTGTTGTGAGGAGAAACTATTTAAACTAAGACTTAAATGTCAAGAAGGAGCTACCCTTATGATGAAGTACAGAATTTATATTCTGTACAGGGATTATTTGTCATATGAAACAGGGAATATTGGAAGATGAAGTTAGAGAAGGAAGCAAAAGCCAGGTAGGCTCTGGTTAGAAATTGGGATTTTATTCTTATCTGCTTGGGCTGCTGTAACAAAAATACTATAAACTGGGTAGCTTATAAATAATAGAAATTCATTTCTCACAGTTCTGTAAGCTGAGAAGTATAAGATCAAAGCACTGGTAGATTCAGGGTCAAGTGAGGGCCTGCCTTCTCAGATGGCCTATTCTTGCTGTGACCTCACATGGTAAGAGAGCCAATAACTTCCCTCAGGTCTCCTTTATATGGGCACTAATTTCTTTCAGGAGGGCTCCACCCTCATGATCTAATCACCTCCCAAAGGCTTACCTCTTAATATTATCACATTGGGGATTAGATTTCAGCATGAGTTTTGCAAGAACACAAACATTCAGACCATTGCACCTGAACACCATTTATAGGGACATTGGTAGACTTTAAGCGGGAGAATGATATGACTTGATACATGCTTAGTAAAGTCACTCTAGTTTCAGTGTGGAGATAGGAGTGTTTGGAGATAAATAGTTAAGAGTGAAAGCTGGGAACTACTTTGGGAGTCTATTGTAACTGTCCAAAGTAGTGAGGTGGAATGAAGTAAAAGCTAGCAAAACAATTCAGATCTAGAATTTACAAATTTGCTGATGGATTGGACATATATGAGATTATCAAGAGAGGTAATGTCTTTATTATTGCAGAAGATTCTTCGTAACTATGCCAGAACTTGCCAAAAGTTCTCAAGTTCCTTTTGTAATAGAGTCCTTATTCCTCATCTATGTATGCTTCATGCATTAAGTTCCTTTTGTTTTATTCATGACTGTAATCGTAACTGCACAAATCTACACAAAATTTCTTATCTGCCACAGGTGCTCAACAAACACTAGTAAAATTTAAAATTAAATTAATGAAAAAACAGATGAAGATTAATATGATTTGCATCTTATAAATGGCATTTGAGTATCTTTACAGAAAAAGTATTTGATGAATCTGAAATTAGAGATTACTTTTAGGTTGGTTACTGAATCATTTATAGTTGAAAAAGCAAATCGTGAACAGTAAGTTTTAGCATGATAAGAACGTGAGTGTGTTCTACTAGGATCCTCTGTAAATGTCTGTGAATCTTATTCCTGCTTGTGCTGGAAGAGGTGATACAGTCATTCTTATCATCAGATAGGAGATACCTCCATTCAAAAAACAGAGCTTGAGTAACTGACCTGAAGAGGAAAACAAAAAGCAAAAAAACCAGTCAAATAAGAAACTAGACCTGGGAGGCCAATGCAGATAGTACAGTCCTAGAGATGAGAACTCACCAAACATCCCATGACATGAAACCAAGTGAGAAAGAGGAAAAAAAAATGGACTCAAATAATATCTTCAAATGTCACTGCATGTAAGTATAAGATTTGAAGAGAAATGCATATAATTGGCTTTTCTAAAATTGTCAAATACCTGGAATTAAGATGGCATAATGTCTGAGATCATATGAACTCAAAGAATTAAAAAAAGCTTAATCAAGGCTCATGATTTTACAGTTAGTCAATTAACAGTTTTATGTACACTATGACAGTTGATGTGATATTAGACAATTAAAACTTCATTATGACATTATTAATAAGAAATGTAGACTTATGCTATAAAAATGTGAAATAATTGTACCCAAGGCTCTATCATACCTTCTACGTATTTATTCTCTATCCCATAGGTCTCTGAATTCTTTGGGAGGCTTTGAAGAACAGAACAGCTTAGAAAGAAAGATAATTTTCCATCAGGGTAGATTCAGAGCAAAGAGTGATTACCAATAGTGACACTGAAATTTTTTAAGAGGGCCAGCTGACGTTTCTAGAGAGAGCCATAGGAGGCATTATCACGGCATGATAACCTAAAGCATGTACAACCGTGTGGCTCTTCACTCGGACCAACAGGGGACTGAGGCCAGCCTCCACCCTTCACTAGTTATGCATCATTGGGGATTTATTAAATTATGTAACCACAATTTCCTACTTTGCAAAATAAGTACAGTAATAAAAGCTAATTAGTAGTGATATTGTAAAGAGATGTTAACTACATAGTATGAGCACAGTAAATATTAAGTTTTTTATTATTATATCATTTCCTAGTAATACATTTTAAGGTGAATGAATATATGTGATAACATAAAATTCCAAGTGACCCAGCCCTAAAAGAACTGCATATATATTGTAAGGTGGGAGTTAGTAGAAATCAGATGAGACTCTTTTTGCAACTTTCTCCAAAACAAAAAGAGAAATTTTTTAAAAAAGAGTACTACATCACATCTACACTACAAACAAAACAACAAAAACAGTTAGATGGTATGCAAGACATATAAAGCTTAAAAATATGTAAATCATGCTTTGTAGACAGGGCAATAAAAGAAATAAAACCAAGAAAAGAATTTATGCAGGAATAGAGTATCACCCACATTCTTATGGGATTTTTTTTTTTTCCTTGAAGAGTGGTAAGCAAATGACTAAGGATAAATTCATTTTTTTCCATTAGTTTTTGTTAATTCACAGTTTAAAAGAAGTCAAAGTTAGTTACATTCTTACAGTTTACTCAGTTGGCCAGTCTAATTCACGTTGTAGTTTCTTCATGCCCAATGAAAGTGTGTGCACAATACGTGTGTGTGTGTGTGTGTGTGATCTGAATACAGCTTAATATTTGGTTTAACACATAACAGATGAAATGCAATTTTTGTAAATAAAATATAGGAATGAAGGTAAGTATAGTGATTCCGTCATATATTACCAACTTTTTATTTTCATACCACTAATACTATAACAAAATGACTAAATTATATTTACAGGAATATAATTAGAATAAGAAGATTATTATATTTAATAATTAATTTTCTTCACACAGAAAGTTTTGACCACAGAAAGTATCATTCACTGCAAATAACAGAATGTTCTTGTGATCTCTACTGCTGAATTACTTTATTAATTTAGCACTTTATGGGTTTCATTATTGGGATCAACTGTAAAGAAGAGCCTCTGAGATATTTATTATATTTTGGAGAAATGAAAGTTACTTTTTTTTAATCTCTTCAAGTAAGTTGTAGAATTGTGTTGTAATTTTAGCAGCTCTATATCTCCAGCTCTTGCTGGGCTGTCGCAAAAGTGAGGTTAAATAAATTCCGAATGATTGGAGCCCTGCAGGCCCATCTCGTAGGAAGGATTGTAAGATGTATCTATTAATCACATGAGTCCCGTTCTGCTTCAGGTATTATGTGGCAGTTGTGTGTCAGCGGAGTAAAAGCACCCAGCTGACTTGATGAATTTTGAAATTAATAACTATTTTGTTAGTATTTTTCTTAGGGATTAAAGGCAATGTAGCAATTTATTGAACACAGACTTGAATTCTTATCAATTGGTAACATTTCTTACCCTTAAATTGAATTGATTTTTACTTTTTTCTTCAAATATGATAACGGGAACAATAATCAGTACAAATTGCTAAGGCTTGGGGCCCTCCAGTTTCCAAAATCAGCAATAGAGACTTAGCTCCATTTAAAAAAATAATTCAGCAGGACAATATATACCAAGGGAAATGCTAATCTTTCCAATGATAGAATTAATGTCTTAAACCATTTCAGCTGCTACAACAAAAGACTAGGTAATTTATAAACAATAGAAATTTATAGCCCACAGTTCTGGAGGCTGGGAAGTCCAAGACTAAGGTGCCAGCAGACCCAGTGTCTGTTTCAAAGATGGTGCCTTCTCTCTGTATCCTCACATGGCAGAAGGAGTGAACAAGCTTCCCAGGGCCATTCTTATATGGGCAATAATCCCATGATTAGTGTCAGCACTCATGACCTAATCACATCTTAAGGGCCCTACTTCTTAATACAATCACACTGAGAATTTTCAATATATGAATTTGGGAGAGACACAAACATTCAAACCATACAAGTAAGAAGTTATATATGAAGATTGTTTTAAAGTTAAAAAGAACTTTTTCACAAATTTTCTTATCTGGTCCTCAAAAAGTACTGCCAGACAATGCAGGCAGATATTATTTCTATCGTTTAGTGAAGGAAATTGGGACTGACATTGTTTAAGGGATATGCCAGGTAGTATGGTTAGCCAGTGGCAGAGCCTCATTTCCAAACCACATCCTGTTTTCAAGTTCCACAGATTTTAAAATATAAATAACTTGTCTTTTTAAAAAATTTTAGCATTCATTTGTACAGATTTTGGAGGTACAGTGTGTTGTTCCAATACATGCAAATACTAAACATTGATTCACTTAGGATAGATAGCATAGCTTTGTACCCATTAATCCACCACTTCCCCTCTCCCCACCCCCAGCTTCTGGTAAGCATTATTCTACTCTCTACTTCTATGTAAAGCAATTTTTTTTTTTAAGCTTCCACATATGAGTGATATCATGTGTTATTTGTCTTTTTGTGCTTGGCCTATTTCACCTAAGATGATTGTCTCCAGCTCCATCCATGTTGTTGCAAATGAAAGGATTTTATTTTTTATAGCTGAATAGTATTCTGCTGTGTTGATATACCAGAGGAACATCTTTTGCTTTTCCCCATTCAGTATGACATTAGATGTGGGTTTGTCATATATGATTTTTATTGTGTTTATGCAAATTCCTTCTATGCTTTATCTGTTGAGGGTATTTATTGTGAAGGGATATTGAATTTTACCAAATGCTTTTTCTGTGTCAATGACATGATCATATGATTTTGTCCTTCATTCTGTTGATGTGATGTTTCGTGATTTTTGATTTGTATATGCTGAACCAATGTTGCATACCTGGGATAAATACCATTTGATCATGGCAAATGATTTTTTTAATATGCTGCTGGATTGATTTCGCTAGTATTTTATTGAGGATTTTTTTCATCTATGTTTATCAGAGATATTGGCCTATGGTTTTCTTTCTTTGTTGTGTCCTTGTCTGGTTTTGATGTCAGGGGAATGCTGGCCTCCTAGAATGAGTTTGAGAAAAACTTGACTCTTCAATTTTTTTGGAAGAGTTTGGGAAGAATTAGTATTAATTCTTTTTAAATGTTTGGTAGAAATTGGCAATTAAGCCATTCAATCCTGAAGTTTTCTTTAATGGGAGACTTTTTATTATTCATTTAATATCATTACTCGTAATTGGTCTTTTCAGGTTTTTAAATTTTTTCTTCATTCAGTCTTTGTAGATTGCATGTATCCAGGTATTTATTTTTTCTAGGTTTTCCAATTTGTTGGTAGATAGTTTGTTCACAATAATCTCTAATGATCCTTTGTATTTCTGTGGTATCAATTGTGATGTCTCCTTTTTCATTTCTGATTTTATTTTAGTCTTTTTTGTTTTTTTTCTTGGTTGGTCTAGCTAATGGCTTGTCAATTTTGTTTATTATTTCAAAAAACTAATATTATTTTGTCAGTCTTTTGTAAAAGTAAGCTCTGTCAGACACAAATTAAACTCCTAATGTCTAAGCACTTATCCTTCCTGCTGTGTGTCTACTACATGCGATTTCTGGACTGTTAATGTGAAACACATAAACAATAAATAAATAATAAATGTGAAATGGCTTTGTAAATAGGGTTTGTGTTCTGAGTAAATGTGAAATCATTTGTCTAAATAAAATGACATAGGATTTTAAAACATTTGAACTTAGTTTGTCTTAGTTATTTCCATTTTTCAAAAAAACATACAGTACATTTATCTGTGCCTACTCATCATTACTGGCAAGATCTACATAACTCCTGAATTGCTGCTTCCAGCATATGTTTAATAAGGGTTTACAGGAAGTATAAAATAACTGTAATGAGTGATGGTTTCTCCCCTTGAACAATAAATAAGTTGAAACCTTCCTACCATAGTATTTTTAAAATATCTCTTCTAGATTGATAAATAAAACAGTCTGTGAACATTAATCTGAAAGATATATTGTTACATAAATTTGTGTAATGCATATTGTCAAACAATAAAATCAAATTGATGACCTCCTCTGTGTGAAATATGTAAAGCTATACTTCTTTAAGGTTGTTATACTTCAATAAATGTTGAAAAGAGAGAATAAAGTTATTGTCTATGTAATGATATGGAAAATCTTTCAAGATATTTTTGTTAGTGAAAAAAGCAAGGCACATAAGGTCTACAGCTGCTAGTTTTGTGTGAGAAAGATGAACAGATAAACTATGTAACATAAATATTGCTTATGTCTGTAAAAAGAAAACTAAAAGTATCTATAAGAAAGCAATAGAAGTGGCTACCCCTTGGGCATGAAAAAGATCAAAGTTTAGACATGTCTTTCAATGTGTATTCCCAATGAAGTAGTTTATTATTTAAATAAGTAGTTTTAGTTATAAATCTTTGTTTAAATTGCAAATCTCTAATTATTTCTTCCCTGAGTTTACTTACCTAATGAATCATTAAGAGAAGTTACTCTGAGTAATTTTGTTAAATTTATATTAAATCTCTTAAACATAGTATCATGAAAAGTCACATTTCCCAAAATGAGAGGATAGTGGCATTTGTTAAACAACAGAAAAAGTAAAAACTATTAAACAATGGCTTGCTTAATTTTCTAAAAATTACAGGTATGACATAGAATGTAAAAACAGATTCTATGCAATAATTAAATTAAATAAATGATGGCAAGTAATGCAGCATATTTTTAATGCTGCATGTACAAATCATTCACTATTCACAGACTGCATATACAAGATGCCAAGATCATGGTCCCCAAATTCCTGACTGATTTAGAAAAAGTGCCAATCCATAGAGATCCATCAGAGATAGGGCAATAAAAGTGATGTAGAGAGTGCTTTTAAATACTAAATCTTTATACTTTGAAAAACTGCCATTATACTGAACTTTGTATTTCTATATTTTTAATATTTCTTTTATGACATTTGGTGACAAATAAATCACTTTTGGTTTTGTTTTTAATATACTAACTTGGAAAAAGAGCAACTTTATGGCTTCTCATTTTTCTAAATGGTTCAAAATTCCCCCAAATCTAGACACCACTGTCCTATGGAAATTGCAAAACAAAAAACTATGGTAACCAGGAAACATACTCTTAAGGTTTAACAGGTAATAACCATACTTGTGCTCATGCGTAGATTTGGTTCTAAGGCCCCATCTGAAAATTATATTATTCCCTTGAAATGAAAGGAATTTAAAATCTGCCTCACATTTTTACATGTAGGCAAAAAGCACAGGCAACAAGGATCGGGCTCACAGAGTCACAAAGTTGCAAGAATACACATACGGAGCAAAAAGCATTTTCTTTTCTGAGCAAATTAGAGGGAGCTTTCTTCTTCAGTAATACAATTAGAGGAATACTGTATTTAGAACATAAAATTTGAAACAATAAAGATCAGATTCTTTGGCTTAAAGAAATAATCATTTGTTTGATCCCCAAATCACAGAAAAGACAAGCAATTGCTGAAAGCATTTTAAAGAAAACAAGAAAGAAATCTTAAACGGACCAGAGAAGATTACACATCTCTTTTTTACCTAAGGATTTAAATTAATTCTACTAGGTGAGAATTCTGATTTTTAACAGATAAGACACTTTATTTAGTTTATTGTTTATTATCTTTTCCTTGCTGTTATGAAATGCACCATAGTCCATCTGAATGTAATGGTTGGTACAAAGGTCCATGAATAGAATTTGAGACAGAAGAGGCCTTGAGTTTGAAGTCAGAGGCAGATTGACCCTGCCAGCTGTCTAGCCCTCCTCTAGAGAAAGGCCACTTCATTTAGTCATGAGTTCACGTCTCAAGCTGTACAAATGGGGTGTAAACACATTGACAGAGGGTACTTTGGAATTCCCTCAGTTGCGCAGGAGGCTAATTGAGCGGCTGCAGGTGACCCAAAAGTTTCTGGTCTTCCAGGTGATTTTATGGCTTCATTTTGTATAAACATATACATTTTATTAATGTGACTTCACTGAATTCAAATGTTTGTGTTCACAGCCTCACTCTAAGTGTAACAAAACCAGCTTTGTAAGTGGATGAAAGTATGTTTAAATATGTCTTTCCTAAGTGGAAGTCAGGACCCTTGCCCTTATATAAACATCTTTCCATAACATAATCTTTGAAAAATCAGATCACTATCAATTATTGAAGATGTGTAACAAATTTTATGTGGATTCCCAAGGCTGTGTATTGTTAGGTTAATTTATCAGTTGCCTTAGTCCATGCAGGCTGCTGTAACAAAATATTATAACCTGGGTAGCTCACAAAAAAAGAGAAATTTATTTTTCACAGTTCTAAAGACTGGGAAGTCCCACCTCAAGGTGCCGGCAGGTACAGTGTCTGGGGAGGGTCCGCTGTCTGATTCGTTCATAGATGGTACCTTCTTGCTATGAGGGGCAAGGCAGTTCTCTAGTGTCTCTTATAAGGGCACTAATTCTATTCATGAGAGCTCCACTCCCATGACCTAATCATCCACCCCAAAGGCCTTGCTTCTCAATACCATCACTTTGGGAGTTAGGTTTCAACAAATGGATTTTGCGAGGACACAGCATTCAGACCATGGCATGAAAAATTACACACACACACATACACGTATATAGTATTTTATTTGTTGTATTTGTTGTTATACTTAACCAGCTCTTCGTCTCAATGGAGTCCAAATAAAAGTATCCTTTTAGCTCTGTTTGTTAGAGCTGGATAAACCAGGAGTTAAAATGCAGATGATATTTTTGAGTCTGGAGTGCCCATATCAAGAACTGAAATGCAAAATCTAACCAAACAACAACAACAAAATCTTTCAAAATGTTTCCTTAGCCAGAATTCTTCCTTTCTGATTGTGGTTCATAACAAATAGGTATAATTTTTTTGTGAGACCAAGCCTGTAAAATAATTTATTTTAGGAATTTTGGAACTTTTGCAATACTTGCTAATTTTATGGAAAGGCTCTCGACTATGTCCCACGTAATAGAACCATCGATAATGTTCAGAAAACATGGTCCATGCCATAAACTATACTAGTATATTAGTTAGCAACAAAATTGATTTGAAGGAATATTGGGGGGAATGTTTAATAAAATATTTGGTATGCCTTGTTATTTTTTTACTATCTCTTAGCAGTGTATTTCTGTTCTGCTTTTTTACATTCTGACTTTTTTTCCCCCTTTAGCTTCAGTTGTGTTTTGATTTGTGTTGAAGATCCAGTGACTATTTTCCTGGTAATCTGAAAATGACTCAGAAGTTATTATTCACAATTCACAGGAGGATAATCCATCATTTGACGTTAGTTATTCACACTAGTTTGGAAAGAACTTGTGATTTGTGAAGTTTCCTTGGGAGCAAATAATTTCCCCCCCGCACTCCCCTCCTTCTGTTTTTGAATACTCTACCACCTACAGTCCATGATTTTACTGTTACTTTTGGTCCATTTCTTTGGTCATGAAGAGCACAATGCTTTGTCCTATGTTTTGGTCGGTTAGTCTCTGAGAGATTTTCAATAAATACGATGAAAGCCCCTTTGCTGTAACAAAGCCAAAGGTTTCATACAATTGATTTGATAAATAGGTTTACATGGTTCATGAAGTTTCTTCTTCTGAAGAGATCTCACATGCTCATGTGCACAGCTCTACTATTTTATATTTCATCATTATACAAACCCTATTCCTGAACAATTTCCAAGTCTTTGTGCAATTCTTTAAAAAATTTTTTTTGAAATTTATTTATTCACATTTAAAATAAACTGTTGACAGAGATTCACTGGAAATAACGTCGAGAAGCAGGAAAATATAGCCAACACTACTGAAATCCTACTAAAATAATTCCAGGATGTAGGTTTATATGACAGAAAAAAACTCTTAGATGCTATCATTGATGTGAAAACTGACTGCTTATTACTTTTTTAAACACAATTAACAATGTTCAGTTACTTCTGCTTTTTCCTGAATATGCAAAAATTAAAATACCAATTAAAAAACAAATATATTTTCTTTTTACATGTTTCTTACAGATACAATTTCAATATTCCCATTCAATGGTGGTATGGTTTTAAGATTTTTTTTTCATTCACAAGCTAAACAACAATTCACCAAAAGGGAACTTACAGTCTATAGGCTCATAGTGCAAATGAAGTGTTCAGGGATACAGCGACTGACTTTTCCAAAATACAAAACAGATAAAATTCTTGGAAGTTACATGTAAAAAAGCTTTACTAAGCAGATAGCCACAGAACTAAAACATTTGATAATTTTACTGGCAATGTCCATAGGACTCCAGATGTTTCCAAATTCAACTTGAACTCTCATCTCAGACTTTGCATTTTGCTTTTTCGGTTTCACTAATGATATAAACATGACTCTGGTCTATATCCAACACTTTTTGAGAGGTTCTTTTCATCAAGTTTGCAACATGAACCATCTTTGGATTATACCACTTGACCCTGACCAAGAAAAACAATGTTTGCATTGTATTGCTGGTGCCTGTTATACTTTCAACGATCAAGGCATTTTTTCTAGTTAATGTTGAGAGATCATCTTCACCGATTACTTTTTTGTCCCCTGTTGACTGGCCATTACAGTAGCTCTTCACTCTGATAAAATCTATAGTCATAGGAATGGATCTATCACCATTTCTATTCAGTGCTTTGGTATAATCCAGCAGGCCAACAAAGAATTTATAGCCTTGGAGCACACAGAAGGCTACAGTGTGATAGTCCCCCATCTCCTTCATCACCTCCCTAGCAAGTCATTTAGTTCTGGCTATAATTAATAGATGAGGAATAAATACCTTTTCCAAATCATCCATGTAATGATAGGTATACAGAATAATTCTAGGTCATAACCCTGTTCATCGTTACTAATCATAGCACTGGGGTGCAGTCCCCATCCTGGCCAGTAAGAGGACTGACTGCAGTCTGAGGAGGAGAGATCTGACAGCTGAGCAGAGGAAAAGACAGAGAAGCTGCAGGAGGCGGGCCACTGCGGAAAGCCCAGAGAGTCTTCTACTACTATTTTTAAATCTTTTTTGGATTAAGAAGTCCTGAAAATACTTTCAGGGGACCAGTAGAATAATACTTCATATTTTTGAAACCTGTTTTATAAATAAGATCCTACAGAAGAAGAAAATTTTCAAAACAAAGTCTGGATAACAGATTGATATGACAACACTGTCAGGGTCAAGTAATTTTTTCACACAATGCAATTTTCTGAAATATTTTTGATCATTTGTAGACAATGAATATTGTCTTAGTCCATTTTGTGCTGCTGTAGTAGAATACTACTGACTGAGTAATTTATGTTTATGATCAACAAAAACTTATTTCTCACACTTCTGCAGTCTGGGAAGTCAAAGATCAAGGTGTGGAGTCTGAGAAGGGACTTCTTGCTGTGTTGTAACATGGCAGAAGGCATCACATCACACAGTGGAAATGCAAAGATGAGGGCAGGGGAGAGAAAGAGGAGAGAGAGAGAGAGAGAGAGAGAGAGGGAGAGAGAGAGAGAGAGGCTAAATTTGCCTTTTTGTAAGATAACAGTATTATTCCATTTGTGAGGGCAAAACCCTCATGGCCTAATTACTTCTTAAGGGTTCCACCTCAATACCTCACTCAACTACCTCAATACCATTGCAATGGCAATTAGATTTCAACATGAGTTTTGGAAGGTGCAAACATTGAAACCATAGTAAATGTCATATGTAATAATGTGTTGTTCAGTTGTTTGTTCCTTCAGCAAATATTTGAGAGCTGATCTGGGGTACAGCCCTATGTGTCTGCTATAAAAAAAAAATTTTAAATGCCGTGTCTTCTATTCTCAATGTACTTTACTCTTTTGGGCTATAATAAATAAATACACATGTATACATAGCATGTATCTCTTGGACATATTGCTCATTAAATTAGTGAAGAAATACATATTAAATATATACCTGAGACAAGCACTGTATTGGTTACTGTCAAATAAATCAATACTCAAGTTTAAATCTGAATAAGAAAAACAGATCTAGAAGAAAGTGATTACATGCTACAAAATACAATGGTATCCACTCCAGAAAGCAATGAACTCTGCTCAGTTGCTCTTTTAAACATGTAAAGAAAATATACATTTGGCAGACCGAAATAAAAAATAGGTGAATGTAGTGTCAAATATGGAACACTGGAAAGTGGACTGACCTGGGGACAAGAAACTGATGTATTATTTCTGTCTTATATCCCAGCTGTATAAAATCTAAGGACGTCATATAATGTTCTCATGGTTTCACTACCTTCTGCTATTAAACACTTAATCTTAATGCTATAGGGGGACCCATCAAAATTGATTAATGTTAAGTTTGTGTTTGACCAAGCCCACTAGAATTCCAGGACATGAATGTTGTAAATTTGAGTTTGAATTATAAAAGCGGAACTGTTCTGAGCCTGTATGGAAAACGAAGCTGATGACATTCTTCATCAAACAAACGCAGCCATCACTAATGCTAAGGGGCCATAAAACACCAGAATCAAGTTAAAAGAGGCTAGTTAATATGTCCATTTAGTGTCCGTTAACTTAGTAGTTTATGACATAGAGTTTTATTAGGAATGTGCATAAAAACCATATACCCAAAAATAGAAAAAAAAAATCTACTTAAATAGGATTTAATTTAGAATTAGTGAGGACTATTTTTTTTTAACCACTATGCTAAATAATTTTAAAATAACTATGTGAAGTTTTAAGGAGTTCTGATGACAAAACAGGAAATGAAGACCAGTGGAAGTTTTAGTTTTAGGCTTTTTCCATGGAATTAGACTTAATTTTGTTCAGAAACATTTGATTAAGGAAAAAATAACACACTTTATTTTTATTCATATGTGTATGGAAACACAATTAAATGATTATTTTTACCAACTAGATCTTTGTTATGCTTTTTTCATGCATGTGGCTTTTAATATACATGGACAAATAATGGCAGGATATTTATTATAGGATTTAAACCAAAGGGGGTTTAAATGCTGAGCAATTCACTTAGCCAAGGGAGATCCTAACAGGAAACTACTCACAATCTGACCCAACTCTGATGTCAACAGAGCTCTGGTCAGCTAGGCCTAATTGGATTTTTTACATAAATCAATTGATCAGAGCTTGTTAAGACTGTCAATGACAGTTCTCCCACTTACTCTCCATCCGACTCTTGCATTTATGCCCTGTTAAGCTTGTGCTCAGGAAGCGCTGATAGAGTCTGATTGCATAGGAGAGACTCACCCAATCTATAAAAAGCAGGAGTATTCTATCTACAATCAAGATAGTTTATTTACTTATTTTTTTCCCCAAAATAATTTTTCTGGCATAGTTTTTCATTTTTGCAAAAACAAAACCAAAGCAAACAAAAAATGTCAGGTGCTTTTGAATGAGTTGGGGTAAACATGAGTTTCAGAGCTCTTGAATTAACCACAGTTCTAACCAACTGGTTCTCTTAGTTTCTCACCGAATATTTGGTCTGTGATTTGTAAAATAAGAATTCAACATGCCTGCCTCTCAGGATGTTGTGTTATCTGATTTAAAAATATAAAATGCCCAACACTGTATCTTGTATGGATATTACAAAAACGCTAGTTTCATTTGCAAGCCTCTTTGAAGTCTCCAGTTCCCTTTGAGCAAATGCACATTTTCTCACTTTTTAAGTGGGGAAATGATGTAATGTCATTGGTATTTGGAAAAAGAAGTGAACTATTGACATAATACAGGCACTGTGATTTAGCCAACAACAGTTTTGAGAAAAATCTAGAGTTTCTCCATGTTTTTAGACAGGCCTTTGCTCTTTAATATCTAAGCACTTTTCTGAGGAGTGTAATTTTTATTAAAATCCATTTTGATAGACAAGAAATACACTTTGTTTCCTGCTTAGACCTTCACTCTTTTGTAAATGAGTCAAAAATGATTAAGTATCTATGAAAAAAATAAATATCTTTATTATAGTTGAAATATGCTGAATCTTTATAAACTAACTTTTAATTGTCTTCCTTCCATCTAAAACAAAACAAAACAAAACATAATGACCCAAAACCTAACCTTCTGTGGTTTAATAAAAGGATGGATAGTGAAAGAAAGTTAAGGAAATGTTAACATAACCCTAGAACAAAAAAGATATCATTAAGAACATTTTAATACGTAAAATATATTCATTGTGCCTCTCTAGTTTAACTTCTTGCCATAAAAGCAACAAAAAGATGTAACTGTCAAAAACACAAAAAGAGTAAAGAATAGTAAGATTGCAATTGTCAAACACAAATCATGTGGAGTACTGAATAAAAACTTGTGAAACAAAGCTTTTTCATAGAGAATGTATGACTTCAGAATTACCACTGACAGTAATAGACTTTATACAGTCATTAGCAAGACAACAGACACTGCTATATTTGTGTGATTCACAATATTCCCAATTTTGGCAAACAGAGCTATAGTAGATATAAAGGTTTTATTAAACCCACATTTAGAGAAGAAAAGTTCATTCCGAAAATGTATGTTAGTGTGTTACATTTATATATTTCCAGAGACTTGAATTCTTTTTCTTGAAAATGTATTATGATACATACTAAATTACTATAACGTCACACAATACACCATGCTTATTTGGACACCTGGTAGTTATTGGCATCCACAACTACGGAATTTACACGTAGTCCAGGTAAAAAAACTCAAATCCCTGAGTGTTTTAGGATTCTGAGAGTCTAGGAAGTGGCTCAATTTGTTACCTGAATGACTTGAAGATGATAATTACCCTTTGAAACCTTTGAATCTTCATCTTTAAAATGGTGACAACTTAGCTTACGAGGAGTTGTAAAAATTGAATGTGAAATTGCACATAAATTGTTTAGAATTATGACCAGCATTTAGTAACAGCTGAATAAATTAGCCATGCATTACTCACATGACTGATAAAAGCAAAATATATTGTAGTCAGAATTAATTCCATGAGTTTCTCAATTTAGGTTTATAGTTCCTTCCCTTCTCTCTTGCTCTCTTCTTTTGTTTCATGTAGGTGAAACTTTTGCATCTCTATCAATATCTATCACATTTCGTCACACATTTTCTAATTTGGGGGGGGGGGTGTTCAGATGTGTTAAGAGAAAATCCCACTCCTCAGATTTTGAATTCCCTAATTTTATCCTGAGCCATTTCAATTGTAATCTTCAACTAATGTTTGGTTTGATTTTGTTTTACCAGTTATCTTTTCCTAAAACATACATTTTGTCTTAGCAACCTGTGCTTTCTAAAGAATGAAATGAATACCTTAACTCTCAAATATTTCTTTGGATAATGATTACAGTTATCTTAATTTTTAAATGTTTTTCTATAACACTGTTAGTGAGTATTTTTCTTTGATGGCACTTTTAAATGCTGTTGATTTTCTTTAAATGTTCCATGAAAATTAATTGTTCATATTTGAAAATTAACTTCATATTTTAAAATTAATTTTAAGTAAAATTAATAAGCAAAGTAACAATTCTTATCCAAATGAGAATGTTACTTTCTTCCTGTATTTGTGGTAAGTGCAATTCTGACTGTGGAAACTAAGCTCTTGGTGATTGTGTCTTCTAAATGCACTCGTTTACTGCCTCAAACTGGCTCTGAAGTCACTGCTTTGCTGCTCTGGTCTCTGGATCACTCTGCTCAGATGGCTGCAGGGCAGAGGGGTGGATGGTTCTGTATTCTATGCATTAAGCTGGTGCACAAATGAAAGTCTCTTTCTTCTTACCTTTGGAGCTTCTGCTTCTGATTGTAGAATTACCTGTAGATTCTGATGGAAAAATACTTTCTTATGATGTTGTCATCTCTGTATGTGATTGTGGGTTCCTTAGGCCTGTCAGTATTATCATCGACTTGCTCCAATATGCTTTGCACTTCTGTAAATCATTCTGTTCTTATTTCTGGGGACTATCACTTCTTATTTTCTACCTCTGACATCAAGTTCTTTTTATTTTTGTACTTCTTTAATGTGTAATCCCTCTGGCCTAACTGAAGCAGCAAGGCACAGTTTATTTCTATAAGTGAAGCACACAACTTTATATGATCAAGCATATACACGGAATCCAGAGGATGATGTAGAAACATCTCTTGTTTGTGTGTGTGTATTTAATGTTTTTCCTCAGTGCACCTGTAAATCCCCATCAGTCTACACTGAGTTGTCTACCTGTGACATCAAGGAGTCCCCTCTTTCTGCACCTCTTCTTTCTTCCTTTAATTCACAGTAGTCTTCTCAGATTTTTAAAATTTCTTCTCCCCTTAGGGCCCCATTTCTTCCTCTCAACCCTGACTCAAGCTCTCCACCAATAGGGTTTAACTGATTTTCCCTTCAACAAGGCAGAAAAGGAAACAGCTTCAGGTCCTTCAGGCCTGTCACCAAGGACTTGAAGAGGGAGGTGAGAATGAAATAAACTCTTCAGCCAAGCTTCAATCAATATACAGACACAAGTCAAATATTTATATTGTTTGTGTCAACTGCTACTGTGTTGTTAATGTTGCTTTTATTCTTTTAACGCTGACAGAATTTTTGTTGCGTGTTTGCACCTTAACTAAGACCTTCTTTTATTTTTACAGCTTGGTATGAAGCAAGGCCTTGGAAGGTGTTAAAAAACTTTGGCCGAGAAAGTAAGAAGGTTAGCAAATTCCATACTGAAATACTTCATTTCAGTGAGATTTTCAGGAGGAGGGATGCTAAACCATTAGCCCTACTTATCAAGTCAATTTTTTAAAACTATAATATTTCGTCTTGAAGCATAAATTGTGAAAGAGAAAGATAAAATTAAAATCACATATATTTGAAAAAAAGTGATATTAAACAGTATAATAAATCTATTTTGAAGCCTGTCCCAAAAACTAGAACATGCTTTGAAAGAAATAAAATATTTTACAATATGTCAGAATGTCAAAAGTAACTGCCAACAAAACTATTTGAAGGTACTCTTGAGATGTCTCATAGCCAATCCTAAATTTATTTAGCCAAAATATAAAATGAAGAGGTTTTTACATGAAAGAACAAGCTTTGAAAATTACTTTTACAAATTGTTGTTGATTAATCTTTGAAGTCAATGGAAAGGAGTCCTCAATTTCTCCTATCCTTCCTACCCTTCTCTATTCGTTTCCTTTCTTCACTTAAATACCTACTCTACTTGGATTCAGGAACATAGTTGAGAGGCAAAAGCATCAGAAAATGTCTTAACGAGACAGGTTTTCAACTGAAAAGGTGCATCTGTTGATTGCTGAGATTAACTCTGTTGTTGACATTTGCAGACATATTTGACGTGCTCTCTTTTTACATATTGCTTTTCAGATAAGGAAATCGCAGTTGACTCACATTTACCATAACCCAACTATCATCTGTTTGATTTTTATTAGTATACGTAATTTGCTATTTAATCATCAGTGATACAAGGATTCCTTGGTAGGAACAAGTCACAGAAGAGTTCCAACGCTTATATCATCATCTGGTAAATGGCCAGTCCTGTCACATCATGACAAGATCATCAAGGTTCCCACAATTTAATTGTGTGGCAATATTGAAAAATCTTTACCACATTGTACAGGAACAGAGAGGTTAAAAAAAAAATTACCTACAGGAAATGCTTAGCCATTTAAAAAATTTGCAAAAAATTATCAATAGAAACTATTTGGTTCACTACTAAGCCATTTTCTGTTGTGTAATCGCTCAAAAGATTGCTGAGATTTACTCTGTTGTTGACATTTGCAGACATATTTGACGTGCTCTCTTTTTACATATTGCTTTTCAGATAAGGAAATGGCAGTTGACTCACATTTACCATAACCCAACTATCATCTATTTGAATTTTATAAGGCTGCTGCTTATTTTGAAACATTTATTATTGTTGGAAAGTACATAAGTGGCACACTAAGTAATTCAATATCCAATCTTTTAACTTTATAATTAGAATGCATTCAAGCTGCGCTTCTGAGTTTTCCTAATGCCCTAAACACTAAATTGGAGGGTATTCTGAAATCATACGTTAAACAGGAAATCTTTGAATTAGTAACTTAAAGTTTAGCTTTATACACCAAGGAGTTTTACTCATTAGCAGGTAATTTAAATTCTTTCTTCTTCCCACCCCTTTTGCTCCAGGGAATGCTAAGCTTGTTTTTCAAAACCATCTTCTGAAATAATGGGGGCAAAAATAGTACAAAGAGTCAGAATTTCAGGACACACGAAGATCTTTTAGCAGCTTTGATTCTTCTCTCTGAATCTTTGTATCATTCTTCTGTGACGGAATTACTGGGTTGTCACAGTAAAGCAGAAAGAGAATCTTACAAACTGGATCTATAAAGAGTATGGACTGATGTATTAGGTGTTGTTTTCCTTTTACCACCTGTTTTGGTTTGCTAGGGCTGCCAGAACAACATATCACTGACTTTGTTTTAGACAAAAGAAATTTATCTTCTCAATATTCTAGAGACTGGAAGTCCAAGATCAAGGTGTCTGGAGGGTTGGTTTCATGTGAGGTCTCTCATCTTGTCTTGTAGATGGCCGTCTTCTCCCTGTGTCTGTGTATGTCTGTGCCCTAATTTCCTCTCTTTATAAGGACACCAGTCATGCTGAATTAGGGTACATCCTAATTAGCTCATTTTAACTTAATTACCCTTTGAAAGATCTGTCTCCAAATATAGTAACATTCTGAGACTCTAGGGATTAGAGTTTCAACATATAAATTTTGGGGAAATAATTCAGCTCATAACACCTCCAATAATCTTTCTCATCACTACAAAATGAACTTAGCACAATCTAACCCCACAGCTGACTGTAATGGAGTAGTAAAAACCCATAGTTCACATAGGCAATAGTAGGCCTAGCATTAGGGGAGAAACTGGGGTTAGTTATAGCAAAAACTCTAGACACAGAAAAGTTTGCCAATTGTGTAAATGGGTTCCTAGCCTTAAAAGTCCCCTACATCCTTGAGATCCCATAATCATTCCTCTCAAAATAAATGTATAATTTGGAAATAGTAATGTTTTCTACAAATTCAGCCTGGATGGGGCCTGACATAGACGATACAGAAAAAGGAAGATTAAATTTGCCTTGTGAAGTATTCATAGGCTTTACTATCAAGCACAAAAATGCATGAAAAGTGCTTTTTCAAGTTTTTGCTAAGCCAGATATCTGAAGAATGTTCAAAGATGTTTTACTGATCTATAAATGCTATGAGTTTTGCTGATGGAATAGCATATTTTTCACAACTTAAGTTCTTGTGCACAAATATATAATTTACAATCATTTCATTCCTTTTTTCCCCCCTCATCTAGTAGATTTTCCCACCCAATAAATAGCTGCATTGGCTTTTGTGTTCTAATTTATGTATGTTGGCTATATATATTATGTTGCTGAGAAGAGCATTTTCCAAAAATGCAAATTTAGAAGCTGAAAAATAAACAGTGATAATATTCTAAAAATATTTTAGAGTACCTAAGACTTTGGTATCTCGGCCTACACTGAGAACCAGTCACCTGAAAAATCTCTGAGGTGGGGGAAGTTTCCTTTGGGATCAGCCCTAGTAAACATGCTTTTGTGATTCCCAGGGCTGACATCACTGGTGCACCTCTATGGGGTCTGTCCTTGCCCACCAGTGTTTTAGACTTTGTAATTTGTCACCTAGTCTTTATCTTAAGACAGCCCCCAAATCACAATGATAACATGAACAACAACAAATATTTCTTCCTAAAATATCAAAAGGCTGGAATAAGGCAGTGAGGATCAAAACCTTGCTATTTCAGAAATATTACTCTTTTCCTTTATGCCAAAGTATTTATTCTCTAGCCTTGTGAAATTCTGCCACATCGTCCTCTATCCTACCAGAAAAGTAGATGTCACTGGGGTCTTTGCCAACTGTGTTTTTATCAAAATCATGTTATATGCTTAGAGGATCTGCAGCATCAAGTTCAATGATTGTTTGGATATGTAGCTTCAATGTGATTACATCCTTGACTTAAGAAAACCTTCGCCACTACTCCACTTGCACAATTCACTGCCAAGCCACAAGGTAAAAATTGTCCTGACTTAAAAATGCTCTCTAGTAATGGGACCTTTCCCATTCACTTGTTAATAAGTCTACCTGCATTCCTTGCCCAGTAAAATTCTCATTACTTTGGATAATTTTGTATGTAGATAATTTGGATAATTTTGTAAGAGGTCCTTACCTCTTGCCAGTCCCAAAGCTTTGGTCAATCACACCATAACTCTTCTCAGTGCCTGCAGTCAGGCTCCCTGGCTGGAGAAAGTCATACTTGCCAATGCTTTTGCATCTTTGACTGACAAGTTTATTTCTTCTTTCCTCGAGAAGTTATTCCAGACTCTATAATTTTCAGAGTGTCTGTCCCATTCCCGTGCATCTCTCTTCTCTCTCGGAGACAGAAACTTTGTCATACGTTTCACAGAGAAATGGAGATTATTGGGTAGAATCCATCAAATTTCTTAACCTCAACTTAAAAGCCTACTGATATTTACTCTAACCTCCATTCAAGTCTCTGTTATGTTTTGTTCACTCAATTCATGGCTGTTCCTGTATGTGCCCTGGATTCTCATCCTACCTTTTCTTCTGGAAACTTCTCCATCAAATATCTCCCTTTTCCTGTATGTGGGATCTCACCTTTTCTACTAGAGCTTTCCCTCACTCTGAGGACACACTTCAGTCTCCCTCATCTGTAACACAGAGGCAATCTTGAACTCCACTTTCCTCTATAATTATATCATGCCTCCCTCTCTTTCCCATTCACAGACCAGGTTTTCCAATAGAATAAGCGCCACCTTTTCACCTGCTGACAACCCGTCAGCATCATCTGTCTGTCTAACTCCATCCAGACTGCTCTTTCTGAGGTTGTCATTGTCCATGTAAGTGCCAGATCCAAAGTTTATTTTTAAATACTCATTTTGGTCGGCTCTTGTGTGGCACCTTCCATGCTAAACATTCTTTATTCTTAACTTTTTTTACATTCGTGGTAACATCATTCCGGATTTTCTCTTATTTATCCCTTCATTTTTCTCCCAGAATATGCTCTTCTTCTTGTAGCTGAAATGTCAATCTTTCTCTGTCTGTCTTTGAATTCCTTATGCATTTAAACTCATCATTCTTGAAATTGCCTTTTGTCCTCTCATGATTACTGGTAATTCTCAAATCTTAACAAGTAGCTCTAATTCCTCTAATATTGATCATTAGAATACTATCTATTCTTCGGAGATTGCCTATTAGAAATCTGCATTGTGAATGCCATATAGAGATCCAAAACTTGTTATGTCCAAACGGAAGTCATTTTCTTTCCCCCCGATTCCTTATTGTTTTCTTGCAAGCTTGGGTTTATAAACAGTATCATTAGGGGCATGGTAGGTAGAGAGTTTAAAAGCTCAGGTGGTAGAATAAGGCAGCTTAGGTTCAAATTCCTGTACTGCGGATGAGCTACTGAACCACCGTAAGTCTTAATTTCCATGTATAAAATGGGTGTAATAATATAGCCAACTTTGCTTGCCAATTTTGAGGATTAGATGCAATAATGCAGAAAATGTGCTGAGTACACAGCCTGGCACATAATCAGTTGACAGGAAATTTGTTTACTCCCTATTATAATAAGAATGAACACTAAATGCAACTAAAAATAATTCGAGCAGTCATCCAAGTCAGAAAGCTGGGACACATCCCAGACTTCATTCTCTCTTTGAGACCCTTGTCCCATCAGCCACTTTTAGACTTACCCATTCTTTCTCCATAATGCTGTTTTTATTTATTATCACTTTTCCATTTGCTCTGACAGTGTTGCAAAGCTGTAACTTCTACCTTGCTTGGACTGCTACTACAGAATCCAAATTATACTTGGCATCTCTAACCTATCATAGCTCTTTACTTTCTACCATATATTATTGCCAAATAATCTTTATAAATTTTTAATATTTAATTAATTATATTTACATTTAATTATATTATTCTCCCACTTAAAAAATGTTCCATTCAAGATAAATGGAAGTATATTCAAGTATGGATGTATATTCAAGATGAAATACAAAATCTTTAGTATAAACATATTCATCTACTATAATCTGTCCTTTCTTTCCTGTTTGGTTCTATTTCTTACCATGCTTCCATGGCAATTTGTACTTTTATTACACCAAATTACTTCCAGAGATCTGAATACTCTAGGTTTTTAGAGCTCCATTTTTTTCTTTCTTTTCTTTCCTTTTTATTTTTTTTGTTAGTTGTTTTTCTTGGGCCTACATTTTCCATTCCTTCAACTTTGCTTACACAGTTTAA
Organism: Cynocephalus volans; assembly: GCF_027409185.1. Taxonomy (NCBI): domain Eukaryota; kingdom Metazoa; phylum Chordata; class Mammalia; order Dermoptera; family Cynocephalidae; genus Cynocephalus; species Cynocephalus volans. The sequence goes on along the minus strand of NC_084461.1, from coordinate 27,967,291 downwards.
TTAATATTCAATCACTGCCAAATCTTTGAAATTTTTTGTCTTCTATCCACACTATTTTTACCTAATATTTTCTTTAAGTAAGTTGCTTTACTTTTTTTTTAACTTAAGTACATTCTTTTAAAAGAAAACTTTATATCAATACTATAAATTTAAAATTTTTACATTTGCAATAAGTAGGAGGCAATTATTAATGTTAATACAAGGAAAACAAAATAATTTTATTATATTCTAGCAAAGAGGCAGCATATAGAGCCATTATATTCATTTTCCAAATGAAGAAAAATGATATACAGTACAACTAATTTTCATATGATGTAAAAGCTGAGAGGTGAGGTCTGATTACAAAATTCTTTCATATAATAAAGACAATCTATTCTCTTACTTACTTATTTCAACAATAAATTTTTCTTAATGTTGCTGCTTGCTTCTTTTTTCAATGCAGCATTTTTTTCTTAATATTGCTCATATTTTCCCTTATCTGTTTTCATATATTTATTTGTAGACTCACCATAGATCAGTTTACATGGGGCTGTCCAGGTTTATACCTGTTGTCCCAGCATAGTTATTAATAATGCCCTCTTTAACTCCCCAAATAGAGCAATATGAATAATGGACTACATGATTATACTCATCCTAATTTGATGGGGCTACAATCCAGTGTTACATTTAAAGCAATTATGCTCCTCAAATATTTTATTTAGGCCCATGAGTTCGGAATGCCCTGATGCTGGCTACTTGTCATTCAGTACATAAGAAAAAAAGCCAGAGTGCCATATGGGTCACCCCTGAGTCTAGTACTGAGGTTGATATGGCCTGGTATAAAAAGTCCTGAGCCATGAAAAGCATATTCAGTCCTTTCCCTTTCCAATGCCTCAACTCTGGGTTGTATCTTTTGCCCCAAGTAAAGAAGTGACTTTAGGAAGGGCTATACCTCAGATTTTAATTCATCAGCTATAATGGTTTAGAGGACAGCAGTATGCAAATTTACCCGAAGTTAACTGATCCCTCATTTATTTTCTCAGCTGTTTAAAGCACAGAGGCTCAATGATGTCCTGATTTTACTCACGAGGACACACGGACCAGAGCATTAAGTCACTACCCAGGTGGACTGTGACTGGAACTGTTTGTCCAAAGCCAGTGGTGAGGTGGGGCTGAGTTGGAAGAGACTGTACAGGTGGGTGGTGAGTGAATGTTTGTGGGCCAAGGTGGAGGTGGTAAACCAGAGAGCAGGACCACACCATTCAGTGCCTTATACTATCCTGCCATTGTGGTGCCCGGCTGCCTCCTACTCCAATCAAAAGCTACCACCCCACAAAAACTTCTGTCACTTCAGGGATTTCCTAACATTTTTTCTGTTTCTTGTTTTCCTTCTGCAGTTCCTCCAAAGATGGCTTTTTGAGGAGGGAGCTAAGAGTAGTGCTAAGTTGAACATCTTTATAGGAACCAGAATCACATCAGAATCTAACCAGGACCTATTTTGGTTTCTCCCATGTCCTAAAATTCATCAGTTAAAGTTTGGATGGTAACTAGCAAGCCTTTGCCATCAGTAGGCACTTGCTGCTATCTCTGCTAAAATTGTACAATATTTCCCACATCACTCTTCTCACCTATCCTCTCTGAATATTTCAAAGTTCCACCAAGACTTAAATAATTGCATATTTCCCTTAAATAAAAAGTGTGTGTTTTGTTTTCCATTGTTGAGTGACAAGTTACAACACATGTAGCAGCTTTTATTATCTCACAGTTCTGTAAGTTGGAACTCTAGGAACTCAGTGACTGCACCCTCTGCTTAGGGTGTCATAGGCTGAAATCAAAGTTTCAACCAGGTCTGTGATTTCACCTGAAGTGCAGAATTCTCCTCTAAAGGTGCATGAGCTGTTTGCAGAATTTATTTCCTTGCAGATGGAGGACTGAGGTAATCACTCTCTGATTGGCTGTCACCAGGTCACCAGGGGATATCCTTAGAACCTAGAGGCTTAGATCCTTAGATCCCTCATATGTGGCACTCCCCAAAGCATGGCATCTTGCTTCTTTAAGGCTTGAATGAGAATCTCTCCAACACCTTTTAAGAACAGTACCAACCCAAGATAATATTTCTTTCAATGAACTCAAAGTCAACTGATTGGAGATCTTAATTAATGGTCAAAATTCCTTCTACTATATAAAGTAACATAATCACCAAAGTGGTATCCCATCATATTTACAAATCCCACTCACACTTAAGGTTAGAAAATTACATACAGCAGGTACACCAGGGGGCCATATTTAAATATTATAATGCTGCACAGCATAAAATAAATTAAAAAATATGAGGGGTCTTCAAAAAGTTCATAAAAAAATTCATATATATTTTAACTCATTTTTTCCAAGAACTTTTTGAAATATCCTTGTATGTTACATTATTTACAGATGGTCAGTATCTTGTTCAATATAAAGCAAATGACAATTTGTAGATCATTCCATATCAATTTAAGATGAAGACTACTAAAGCACAAGTCCTTCCAAAATATAATACCAGATTATCCAGATTTTATGTTCATTTATAGTAATCATTATAATTTCATTTCTACTTACCTATTACAATTATTTCATCATAGTATTTTTAAGTTGAGATATAATTTATGCCATAATATTCATTCTTTTAAAGTGTACAATTCAGTGACTTTCATATATTTACAGTCATGCAACCCTCACCACTATTTAATTCCAGAACATTTTCATCACCCCAGAAAGAAATTCCATACACATTAGTAGTCTCTCTCCCTCTTCCCAGCCCCTGGCGACCACTAATCTACTTTGCGTCTCTCCTGATTATCTTCTGGATGTTTCACATACAATATGTGGATCACTCTCTAGGATAGACCACATGTTAGGTCACAAATTAGGTCTCAACAAATTTAAAAAGATTAAAATCATATCAAGTATGTTTTCAGAACATAATGGAATAAAATTAAAAATTAACAACAAAAAAAATTGGAAACTCTTCAAATTCATAGAAATTAAACAACATGTTCCTGAATGACCAGTGGATCAAAGAAGAAATAAAGCAGGAAATCAAAAAATTTCTTGAAATGAATGAAAATACAAACAAAAACTTACCAAAACCTATAGGATACTAAAAAAGCAGTACTAAGAGGGAAGTTTATTGCAATAAGTGCTTACATCAAAAGAATGGAAAGACTTTAAATAAACAACCTAGTGTTGAATCTCATGGAACTAGAAAAACAAGAACAATCTAATCCCAAAACTAGTAGATAGAAAGAAATAATTAAGATCAGAGTAGAAATAAATGGAATAGAGACCAAAAGAATGATACAAAAAACAACAAAATAAGACGTTTGTTTTTTGAGAGTATAAACAAAACAGACAAGCCATTGGCCAGATGAACTAAAAAAAGAAGAGTGAAGACCTAAATAACAAAAATAAGAAATGAAAAGGAAGACATTACAAATGGTACTACAGAAATACAAACAATCACTAGAGACTATTATGAACAACTATTTACCAAAAATTTCAAAACCTGGAGGAAATGGATAAGTTTCTGGACACATACAAACTACCAAGACTGATCCAAGAAGAAATACAAAACCTGAATATAACAATAAAAAGCAACAAGATTGATGCAATAATCAACAGTCTTCTAACAAAGAAAAGCCCATGACCAGATGGCTTCACTGCTGAATTCTACCAAACCTTTAAAGAATAATTAACACCAATCTTTTTCAAACTATTCCAAAAAATTGAAACAGAAGCCATTCTCCCAAAGTCATTGTATGAGGCCAGCACCACCCTAATGACAAAATCAGAAAAAGACACAACAAAAAAAAGAAAGCTTCAGGACAATATCCTTGACAAGCATGGACACAAAAATCCTAAACAAGATATTAGCAAACAGAATAGAACAGCACATCAAAAAGATTATACATCATGATCGAGTGGGATTCATCCTACTGATGCAAGGATGGTTCAACACATGCAAATCAAAAATTGTGATATACCACACTAACAAAGCAAATACAAAAACCATACATTATCTCAATAGCTGCAGAAAAATCATTTGACAAACTTCGATATCCCTTCATGATAAAGGCCCTTAACAAATTAGGTATAGAAGGAAAGTATCTCAACATAGTAAAAGCCATACATGACAAGCCCACTGCCAACATCATCCTGAATGGGGAAAAACTGACAACTTTTCCTTTAAGAACAGGAACAAGACAAGGATGTGCACTCTCACCACTCCTATTCAACATAGTATTGGAAGTATTAGCTGGAGCAATCAGGCAAGAGAAATAAATACAGGCCATCCAAATTGGAAAAGACGAAGTCAAACTGTCACTGTTTACAGATAACATGATCCTATATATAGAAAAAGCCATAACCTCTACCAAAAATTCCTAGAGCTAACAAAAATACTCAGTAAAGTTGCAGGATACAAAATCAATACACAAAAATCAGTAGTGTTCTAATACACCAACAATAAACAAGCAGAGAAAAAAATCAAGAAAGCAAGCCCATTTACAATATCTAACAAAAGAATAAAATACCTAGGAATAAATTTAACCAAAGAGGTGAAAGAGCTCTACAATGAGAGCTAGAAAACACTGTTGAAGGAACTTAAAGAAGACATCAAAAGATGGGAAGACATTCTATGTTTAAGGGTTGAAAGAATTAACTTGTGAGAATGTTTATACTACTCAAAGAAATCTACAGATTCAGTGCAATCCCCATCAAAATACCAATGACATTCTTCACAGAAATAGAAAAAAAAAAATCAACATTAATATGAAACAACAAAAGATCCCAAATAGCCAAAGCAATACTGAGAAAAGACATGAAACCGGAGGCATTATGCTACCTGACTTCAAGCTAAACCAAAACAGCATGGTACTGGCATAAAAACGGACACATGGACCTATGGACAGAATAGAGAACCCAGAAAGCAACCCAGGAGCAACTTACAGCAAATGGATTTTGACAAAGGAACCAAGAGCATATACTGGGGGGAAGGATAACCTCTTCCTAAATGGTGCTGGGAAAACTGGATATCCATGTGTAGAAGAATGAAACTAGACCTGTACCTCTTACCATCTACCAAAATCAATTCAAAATGGATTAAAGAATTAAATATAAGAACTGAAACTATAAAGCTCATAGAATAAAACAGAGGAAACATGTCAGGATGTAGGACTTGGCAAAGACTTTATGAATAAGATCCCCAAAGCACAAGCAACAAAAGAAAAGAATGAAGAAATGGGATTATATCAGATAAAAAACCGACACAGCAAAGGAAACAATCAACAGAGTTAAAAGATAACCTACAGAATGAGAGAAAGTATTTGCAAACTATATATCTGACAAGTGATTAATATCCAGAATATACAATGAACTCAAACAACTTCACAGTAAAAAGTCAAATAATCCAATAAAAAAATGGGCAAGAAGCTGAACAGACATTTATCAAAGAAAGATATGCAAATGGCCAACAGGTACATGAAAACATGTTCAACATCACTCATCATCAGGGAAAGGCAAATCAAAACCACAATGAGATATCATTTCACCCCAGCTAGACTGGCTATTATCAGAAAGACTGAGAATAACATGCTGGTGTTGATGTGGAGAAAAGTGATGTTCTACACTGTTGATGTGACTGTAAATTAGCACAGTCATTATGGAAAACAGTGTGGAGGTTTCTAAAACAACTACAGACAGAATTACCATATGATCCAGCAATCTCACTTCCACATACATATCCAAAGGAATGGAAATTATCATGTTGAAGGGATACCTTCACTCCAGTGTTCATCACAGCTCTATTTACAATAGCCAAGATATAGAACCAACATAAATGTCCATCTACAGATGACTGGATAAGGAAAATGTGGTACATTACACAGTGGATACACTCAGTCATGAAAAAGAAGGAAATTCTGCCATTTGCAGCAACATGGATAAGCTTGAAGAAGATTATTTTAAGTGAAATAATCCAGGCACAGAAAGAAATTATTCACGTCTTCATACATAAGTGGGAGGAAGGAAGGAAGGAAGGAAGGGAGGGAGGGAGGGAGGGAGGGAGGGAAAGAAAGAAAGAAAGAGAGAGAGAGAGAGAGAGAGAGAGAGAGAGAGAGAGAGAGAGAGAGAGAGAGAGAGAAAGAAAGAAAGAAAGAAAGAAAGAAAGAAAGAAAGAAAGAAAGAAAGAAAGAAAGAAAGAAAGAAAATAGAATGTTGAACTTTCAGAAGGAGAGAACAGACCCATAGTTACTATAAATGGAAAGGGGGGAGGACGAGGTGGCTCAGGGTAATTGGGTAAGGGACACAAACAGTAATTATGATTTATAATGGTGAACATGCTAACAATATTGATTGGATCATCACAGACTGTGCACAAATACTGATAGTCAACTCTGTACCCCATAAATATGTATTATCAATTATGTTTTGGTTCAAAAAATAAATTAAAAAATAAAATATTTCAGTTGTACATTCATGAAATGCAAATAATAACAAACTCATGAGTTATAAGAGTATTTACATGAATAATTAAAATACTTAGGAAAAATGAACTGCTATAATGGTTAAGATATACTCAAAATATATATGCAGTCATTAGTCTTATGAGACATACTATTGCATAAAATATATCAGACCCAAAAGTCTTAGTGTAGTGGCAATAAAATATTTAAAACTTAAAGTCAAAATTCCATGAGATTTGAACATACATAAAAGATAATGCAAGTGTTCATGTTATAAGAATTTCACTGACAGGACCAGTGCAAAGCTAGCAGTGGCCTGATATATATTGCATATGTAATATCGTGTATACCATTTGAAACACATAATGTGTGGAAACATAAAATAATAGTAATTCAGGCTAATGATTTACTTTAGCATATTTTTAAAAAATCAAGTATGATTAGGATCTACAAATAAAACTCAAAATATATTTGATGCTTTGGTCATTTACTTGTAAACTTTTATTACTTTTAAGTGCAGAAAACAAAATTCTTTCTTTTAACTTCTTTCTTCCTTTCTTCTGTACTTCCCTCCGTCTCTCCCTGCATTCCTTCCTTCCTTCCTTTCTTCCTTTTTTATTTGGCTAAACATAGATCTAGTAATAGGGTCACCTGTGTTATCTGTCAAGTATTGGATTACAACCTAGTTGCTTTATTCTTATTAAAATATGAGGTATTAGATGAAAAATAAAAATGTAAGTAATGGTTTATACTGGTCTTACACTGCATGGAAAACTACATATAATTGAAAACAATGTAATCCTTCACTTTACATTAGGATTTCTTGTATAGATCGACAAGTTTATCTACTTGAAAATAGAGGCATTGCTAAGAAGTGATTGCAATAGTCTGTATGTGCTGAGTGGGGTCTAATGTAAATAACTCCTTCATGAGGTTTCTCTATGTGCTTGAAAGTAATCACAAATATCAGTGAACATTTTCTGGAGGGACTGATATACTATATTGATCTAGGATTCAGATTCTTCCTTACTTTCCTCTCTCCCTCCCTTCAATTCAGGTTTTGTTTTTTGACTATGTTGTTGGCGGTAATAGATCACAGTAAGAGAGAAGCGGAAATCAGGAAGACTGAGTTCATTTTTCTTTTTTTTTTTTTTCTACTTTGGCTATTGATAGAGTTTGAATGGGTTGTGCCCACAAAACTCATGTAGAAATCTGATCCCCAAAGAGGCAGTGTTGTCCCCAATATGGCAGTGTTGGGAGCTGTTTGAATCATGGGGGCAGATCCCTCATGAATGGATTAATGCTCTCATTGGTGGTGGGGCACAGGGGGGGTGGATCATGAGTGAATTCTTGCTCTATTAGTTCCCATGAGAGCTGGTTGTTTTAAAGACCCTGGCACCTCCCCCCACCCTTGCTTCCTCTCACCATGTGATCTGCTTGTGCCCGCCAGCTGCCTGCCACTTTCTGCCATGACTAGAAGCAGCCTGAGGCCTGTGCCAGATGCAGCTGTCCCAGAATCATAAGCCAAATAAACCTCTGTTCTTTATAAATTACCCAGTCTCAGGTATTCTGTTATAGCAGCACAAAAACGGACTAATATAGCTATCTTGGGCAAATGACTAAACACTGAGGACATGATGCCTCTTCTCTCCACTGAAATAACATAAAGGCATTGCTCATAAGGTTATGCAGTTGCTAGCAGATTGAAAGAGATATGTAAATTGCTTAATGCAGTCCTGGCATATAATAAATATTGAATAAATGGTAGTAGTTGTATTTTCTTGAAGAATGGTTCTATAATCTAGTGAGTTTGGGCAATATTCCATAGTTTACCTTTTGTCAACCCATAGTGCATAATAGTTAATGAAATGCTCTGGGAGAATATGTTGTCTTATTTATTTATTTAAGCTTAATATTATGTCAGTTATTTAATAGGGAACACACGTGTGTGTGTGTGAGAGAGAGAGAAAGAAAAAGATACCTATTAATGTTTCATTTTACGTTCATTTTGGAAAAAGACTGTTTTATTGCTTTGTTTCTACTTTATCTTTGCATCATCATAAATAAAGATGTTTGTGTTATATGAAGCCTGTAATGATATGAAATAACTTAAACTGGCAGAGGTGAAATCGCATGTAAAAGCATTTTCTGTTGATTAACAGCAGTTCTTGTAATTCGAAGCAATACATTTTTATTTTTTTCATCATAAAGGAGGTGGTGATTTTTTTCATATATTTTGTTTGAGAACATTTGCTTGGCTAAAAAAAAAAAAAAATACAGTCATAGAGATTTTTTTAACCAGTTTCATCTTAAAACATTGCAAGCTTTATTACTATAAATTAGCATCCCTGTATATCTCCCTATGTGATAATTAATACTTCTGTAGATATTTCTCATGCATATACTAGATACTGAAGTTTTCATATTGTGAATTGTTCAGTACTTTCTTAAGTTGTTAAATATACCCCATTCTTCAACATAAGGTCAGTTAATTAATTAATGTTAATAGAAAACACTGAGAATTTATCAGAATTGGTCCAGTTTTAATATTAAACATTCTTTAATGCATGCAAATTTTTAATCAAACATTACTCACAGGAGAATTTTGAATTGAGAAGAGAAGTGAAAGTATATTTAAAGCATTTTTTGATTCTGAGTTATGAACTGGGAATTGAAAAGAGGAGAGAGGAAAGTATAGAAAAAGATGTGTATTTGCAGCTAAATGGAAATGATTTAATCAATTGGGAAACTCTCTTTCCAGATGTTACCCTTGGAGCATATTTGTAGCAGCTGTGCACATTTCTGATATTACAGGAACAGTAAAATGTCCTCCTTTTAACTTGTCTCTTTTCCCAGAGACAATATTGGCAGATAGAAATGACTCTCTAAGCACAGTTGAATGCATAGCTTTTAAAAAGAATATGAAGGGGAGAAGTAAAGGGTAGCATTATGGTTTAGTAGCAGTTTTCAGGAAATCAAAACTGGGGAGTTAAGGACATTCACATTCCTCTAAGTATTATTGTTTTTATCTTCTCAGAGTTTTAAAATATGAAAGCTTACCTAAAACAATGTGAGTTTGTTTGTTTCCTGTTGTGTAATTGTTTCTCTAAAGAATCTAATGACATGCCAGAACAAAATTCAGGACAGATTCTCACCTAAAAATAACGGTGATGCAGAACAAGTGGGTCTTCCTCATGATTCAGTCTCCTTCTCTTTCTCCTGCCCTAGTTTGCCCCCTCCTGAATGTGCCATGTGGTGCTTAATCTTTATTCCCTCAACAAATCTGCTCTCAAAAAGATTTGATTTTTTTATGAATTTACACCCAAATGTTATCTCTCTAAAGTTTATTTGCATTTTAAACCTTATCTCAGACTGTGGAGGCAAAGAATTTAACACCCTGTTAAGGAGATTTTAAGCATCACTTGGCAGGCAGGGGTATGTTTTCAGTGAGCAAATCCTTTTTCTGCTTCTCAGAAACTGTACTCTCCGTAGCAGCTTCTCCAGGTGGGAAGGCAAAATAGCTTAGAAATAAAATTGCTAGGTTTAGGGAGAGGCAGACATAAATTTGGATCCCAGCTTCTGCCACTTACTCTTGAATGATCTGGGAAAAGCCATTTAACCTCTCATCTTCCATTTCAGATAAATGAGTTGAGTAATCAAATCTACCTCCTAAGGCTGCTATGAGAACTGAATAGGATATTGACAAAAGGATATAATTAACAAATGGTAACTATTATTATTGCACTATTCTAAAATTATAAAAATTATTATAATTTTTAAAATTATTCTGGTTTTGGTTGAAGAGTTAGAGTATTCAATTTACCATTGTTGGGAAAATAGAATAATTTAATCAGGCTCCCCTCACCTCAGAGCCAGTTGGAGGTGGTTCAGTAAACAAATTCTGTGTGTGTGGGTGGAGTTGGTGCACATGTGTGGTGCTGCAGTTTGATGGGTGACTGCCTTGGGAGGATGTCATCAGTGCAGCCATGCTTTCCAACCTACCTCTTCCAAGGGTCAGTTTGCCAGTTACCTAGCTCATGGACCTGTGTGTGAGGGGTCTGGTGACCCAACCTGGCTTATGAAGGGTGTGTGACCCAGTCTGGACAACAGGCTTGAGGGTCTGTGAGCTCCAAACCCAAACCTAGCTCGACAATTGGCGCAGTCGATGTGGGATTATGGGCAGGTAAAAGAGCGCTCCACAATTGGCAACGTGGGCAGCATTCCAACATTAGCCTTAGTGCTACAACTGGCCGAGTTGAGTAGCTTTACAACCTTTAATCGTTTGTTTGGATAGATTGATGTGTCTTACACATTCTAATGCAAAATGTTACATCTTAAAATATCTGTCTCCTCTGATGGCTTAGTCTAGTCCAACATCCTTTAAATTCTTCTTGGTATTTCTACTTGAGTGCCTGCCTGTCACATCATATTCAGCATTTTCTCTGTTCGTTGCTGCAGAAGGATCAATACTGGTGAGTATAGCTGCTTGGCCTCCTTATGACAATAAATAAAGCTTGAGAATAGGAATGTTTCATACTCAGCAATGATAAAGCAAATGAGAGTGCAAGGAGCATCAGTTAGGAGCTCACAGATCAACCTACCATCTCCAGCACAGAAATTCAAAATCTGTACTTTTTCACCCCTCAGGGTTGAGATCCTAGTTCTATAAAGTAAGACCTGATTTAGATGGCTTTCTGGACATGACAGACTAGTGGTATCCAGTAATGCTTCCATTTCTCAAGATAATTCTCATGTACTGTCTGATAACACCTGAATATTAATCCTATCCTATGGCTTTTATTCATTGAACAATTTACATTCATTCAGCAAGCATTTCCTGGATGTCAACATTATGCCTGTCATGAATCAAGGCAATAATGAATGTACTTACCCAGTAATTGAGCTGTTTTCTAATAACCTGGTCTTACATGGTCAGAAATTAGTCCTTTATTATCTCCTGCCCCCCAATTCTTCTCTTCATTTCAAGTTTTATTCTGACATGGCCCCCATTCATTAATCATGCAATGATAAAATTGACCTGCTATAAAGTCTGAACAATTGTTTCTTAGTTATGGTTTCAATATCCCTCACAGCATTTTTAAAATTCTGATTACCATTGTATTAATTAAATCAACATTTTTTGCTAAGAATCGTTCATTGAATCATTCCTTCTTTCAACTGAAAAATATTTACTTAATCTGAGTGAAGGATATTTTTAGGTCATCTTCTGCTGTGGACTAATTGAATTGTGTTCCCCAAAGTCCATTTTTATAACTGTTTACAGTGGGACATCCTATTATGGTAATTGCAAGGTGTGGCTTCAAAGAGGTGATGAAATTGTAGGATCATGCTGTAATGAATGGATTAATTATGGTGGTCAGGGGCATGGTTTGAAGGGCTTTAAAAGGAGAGTAAATGAGGAAATTAATCTCTCTCTGTTCCACCATTTTCACAACGTGTACTCTGCTGTCACTGTCACCAACACCAAGGCTCTTATCAGATACGTTTCCTGGACTTTGGACTTCCCAGCCTCAGAAACTGTAAGCAATAAATTTTGTTTTCTTTATAAATCACCCAGTTTCAAGTACTTTGTTATAAGAAACAAAAACGTACTAATAAATCTTCCCTTGTGCCATACATGCACAGATGAATAAAAAGAACAACAAAAAATGCATAAATACATCTATCTCACATTATACATTGTCAAAAGACCAAATTACAAGAAATTTAGTTAAAGATCTAATTGTCTTTTATTTGTGATCCATGAATTAGGACAGCCTCCATTCTTCTATGTAGAATAAGAGCTCCCACTGGACAATGGCAGCACAGTGGGTTTTGTAGGTATTTTAAGGTGGGAACAGGAAACAGAATACTAGAAAAAAATACTGATTGGTTAAAGTCAGGTCACTTCAGTTTACTTTTTTGGTAAGGGTTAAAGCAGAGGAGACTTTCTTATTACACTGACTCAGGTAGACTGGAATCTCTTGTTTTCAAGAAAAAACTGGTCTGTTGGGAGAACCTTATAGTTTCAGTTTGACATTGTAGCATTTACCATGAGTGACTCCATTTTTTATTTGGTCTGGTCTGTTCAGGCCTAGTGCAGGAACTTATTTCAATACAATGGCCTCCTACAATTTTTGTTTAACAGCACAAACATTAATTCCTGGTAAAGTAAGGGTCTATATGTGAAAGAGAGATTTCTAAATATGTTACTGAAAAATATCTTCATGGTATCTGGTTAGAAAATGATTTCTGAAATGCAATATAAAATTTTAAAAAACCATGAAGGGAATGTTAATTAATTTGACTACATTATTATAAAATTTTTCCATTCACCAACTAATATCATAAAGCAGTACAAATAGACACTAGAGACTGAAAGAAGACATTTGATTTGTAATACATATGCAATGCCTACAGAATTCATAATATATTGGAAACCCCATGGAGAAAAAATGGGCAAATTTCTTCTCTAATCAAGAGAATGCAAATACTGTTTTACCTCATCATACTGGTAAAAAGTTAGAACATCTAAAAATAGCCACTGTTAAATTATAGGAACTCTTTACACTGCTAATGAGAAAATGTTAATTAATGTGAGTATTTTAAATAGGCTATATGTTCTGTAACAAACACAAAATAAGAAATAGAATTGTATTTATCTCCCATGGAAAGGCCCAAACAATGGTATCTCTGTAACTTGGAAGTCTTCAAAAAACCCAACCTTTTTTTTATTGTTACATCATTGTAGTGGGCCCAAGATGGCCCACTGCCATTTGTTAATCCAAAGCAATAAAGAATGTCTTTTGAAAAAGCAAATGAAAAAGAGAACAGAGATTTTCATCACCAAGAGAAAAAAATCAGGTTTAAGAGAAAACTTGTTAATTCAATAACACATTCAATAAGCATTTATCAAGCAATTATTATATGTTGGGCACTGGATGAAAATCTTTCTCTACACGCAGTCTCAGATAGTTACCACCATCGGAGCTGGTAATTGAGATAAAACCAATTTTTCAATTATCAACATATATCTTTCATTTGCCAATAAGTCAAACTACATATTTGTGAAATATAATATCAGTTTTTGTTTATAAAATACATGAAAGTTCTCCTCCTGAAAACTTGAAGCAAGAAATCATTTCATGCTTTTTTTAAAATAACATCTCATATGGTTCTTCAAACAAAGAAACATTAGTCAAATACATACTAAATGAATTAATTCATTCATATATATATTTATTCATCATTTGTTTTCAATCTCAACATGTATCAGGTACTATTAGGATTCTAAATAAAATAATAATAATTTAAAAATATTTATTCTCAAAATGTTTCTATACTTTTGTGAGAAAAGACATACAAACAAATAGTTACAAAGAATAGGTTAAATATAATGCTGAAAGTACATCCATAAAGTTATTGAATCAAAAACGAGGATTGTCTATCTGATGAGGTTTAGAAGCCATGCAAATCTTTCTAGATGATATAATGCTTTAACTGAAAGATAAGAAGGAACTGGGCTTATAAAAGCAAAAACAGAATAGTAGGATATTTTAGGCAGACAGCAGAGTACAAAAAAGACTGAAGATCAGAAAGGAGATCACCGATAATCAAAATTAAGAATATTCAACATAGAATATTTTCATCTCAATACATTTTTCGCATTTTTTTTTTTGACAAAAGAGGCAAATTATCAATCACATTCAGTTTTGGCTCCATGTTATAATCTATTACAGTGCTGAAACTATGGAAGAAGAAAAAGGAGGTGGAAAGAGGAGAAGGGGAAGGAAAAGGAGATCGGGACAGGAGGAGGGAAGGAGGTAAAAAGAGACAGTGAAGGAGACAAACAAGAAATCTTCAGAGAAAGAGTGTTAAATATGAACGCATCTTTGGAAATGTAAGTAGGTCTTCATCAATTAGTTGCCAAAATCATTTATATTGCAGGAGACTCTCTAATGTACCAATTTGCTAATTATTCTTTTCTTATTTTCTTAATGTTCTCTCACATATTTGATTATAATTTTAAAATGAAAAGTAGATCAACTACTAGCACTTGGTTCAAATGGCTGGCAGCACAAAAATATTAGGCATACATATACTAAATTATTCCATATTAATGGTTGCTTCTGTTCCAAGAAAGTCTTCCTTGTGGTCTGACATGAGTACTCCACAGTGCCCAATAATTGCTCAGCTAAAGCATCATTAATAATGCAGTATTTATTTATGATGTCTTTCTAAAGCCAGCTTTATATAACAGAATTTTAATCAACACTAAGGCAACTGTTTATTACAGTTCAAATAATTATATTTTATCACAAAATCAAAGCTATGAGAAATTTACCAGAAAAAAACATCTCACTCTATGTCCTCAGTTAAGTTTATAAAAATATATTTAACTAATAATATAGGTGAATTTTAATGATAATAAAAGCACAGTACAGACTATTTTTGAAATGAAAAGCCTCTATTCGCAGGCATTTTCTCTACCTTCTTCATTTTAAATCACTAACAAATATTAAAGCCTTCTTTTCTGACTCTCCTGTATGTTCTAAGGAACAATAAAAAAGGATTTTACATTTACTCTATGGCTATCCATGTAGAATCTAAGGTTTTATCAATTATTCAAATTTTGCATTTCACCCAATCTTATTCTTTACAGGAAGATATTTTCTTCCTATGCTGCTATTGGATTCCAATACTTGTGTTTATGCCTTAATATAATGAACACAAGCAAAGTGCAAATTTCTTGGTCTCCAAGGGCAATGGCTACCTTCCCTAACTTCTCAACAAATGCAAAAGAATGCTTGTCGGCTCTAGTCATTGTGAATCTGGCCAACAGCACATTTATTGTAAGTACTTTTAATCCCCTCATCAAAATAATTGAACTAATAATTCAAAGATAAAAAGTATTGGTTATTGACTTACTTTAACATATGTAGGAATAATGGTTCACAAATATCTAATATTTATATAAATGTGTATTTTGAGTACTTGTGTTCATGAAAGTGAAATTTAAAAAAATAACTTATTTTCTCACCCAGTATTTTGTCAGTTATTCTAATGTGTACATGATTCCAGGAGGTTTTTTGTTTGCTTGTTTTGCTAACTATTGTATTTTTAAATTTGAGTAGAAAGGAGGAGGAAAGGATGATAAGTTATAGTCAAATTGATTAATAAGGTGATTCTACTCTCCAACAAGTGTTTGCACTCTAGTATTAACAGAAATGAAAGATAAATTATTTTGTTATTAATTTATTTCTGTGAGCATGGGATTCATTTCTCAATTGCATAGGTTAATAAATTTAAATTAATATATCATTCTTCAGTGCATTCGAAAAAATTACATTTAAAAGAGTCTGATCAAAATAGAATATTTGATTTTTCTATAGGTAACATCTAATTAAATGAATAAATTTATTTACTTAAGCAATGCATTTTAAAACACAAATTTTATACTATATGAAGAATTAGTATTTAATATTAAATTATACTTTTAAAGGTTTTAGCACCGAATTTCTTAGTTTTTATTTTTATTTTTGATTTTAGTAGTGACATCCAACAAGGAGGGGGACTGTGAGGTTATACAGTCAGTAAGGAGTCTTGTCTTTTGCCTGGTCCACCAGGCTGCCTGAGGAGCAAACACAGGGAGGAGAGAGGGGCGAAGTTGCTACAGAAGAGCAGACACATGACCTTTCCACTCCAAGACTCAGGACATGGTGGTCTAGCCTTAGCTAGTGGAGAGAAGAGCTTTGAATCGGATATGAGACTGAGATCTTCATAAATCCTAAATAATAAAGTGACTGCTTAAGGAAGAGTGACTGAAAAGTTGTGGAAGAAACTGAAATATTGTTTTAAAAAAGTGAGCATCTCCAGCAGAAAGACTCGGGTAGGTGGGGGAGGGGGGTTAACTCATCATAATTGGGGGCAGCTCTTGCAAAAATAAAATCTTTTCATTTTTTCCTGAGCAAATCAACCTTCTTCACTAAGAGTTACATATATGTTTCAAATTAAATACTCATATTTGTATTCGGCATGGTGTATAGCAAGTGCCACATCGCCCTTTCGTGGAGCTAGACTCTGCTTGTTTCTGTCGTTTTCTCAGACCATGTATTTTCTGCTATAATCCCAAATGCCACTTTCCACGTCTTAACATGGTAAGAGATATTATGTAGATAAAATATTTTCATGTGAATTATTACCATTAGTAGTGATACTTTATAAATATCCCATATGACTCTTGCATAATCCACACAAAAAGATCTTTCTCCTCATATTTAAGGATATTATAGTTTCCTTAACTGTGAAATGGATACAGCCTCTGTCCTCCCATACCCGCATATTTTATTGGTCCTCTCTGTATTCTAAACTATTTTAGCTTAGAACCCTGTTTTATACCCAGCAGGTCACTTCTAGGTGACCAGACACAAAACTCTGACTTTATAACCCGATATGTGTGGAAATAAACAAAGTCTAACCACATGAGAAAAGCAAAGACTGTTCATTCAGAGCTTGCTGGAGCAAGGGAGTCAGCCACATCACTTGCATTTTGGCAGAGACCCAAGGGCAGGTAGAGGAGTGGGAAAGTGTTATCATGGGCAAAAGGAAAAGTTTGATGCACAATGACCGGAGGCTGTTGGCATCAGGAAGCTGTAGGTAGGCTAATGACAAGTGGGATGTCCTATGTGACTGATTAAGGGTGCATATTTGTCTTTCTCTGGTTGTTCCTAAGTTGGAATGGAAGACAAAAATTAGGGAAGCTGTCAGTTATTGATGAAGTCCTGGCCATTTGGGGCCAATTGTTACAAGGGTTATTGTTCGGCTTCCTGAGCTGTCACTGGACATAGCAGGCTGACTTGCTGCAAGTCTCACTTATAGCAGGTTGGCTTCCTAAGCTGGTTATTGTAAATAACAGGTTGGTTTCCTGGGCAGGCAGCTACAGACTGTGGGTCAGACTTCTGTTTTTATACATGGGCTGGTCATTTTTTGTTCATATGTTCAGTCTCTCACCTCCTATTCCTGCTAATCTGGCCATGTTTATTGTTACCTATTTACCTCAAAATTATACCACATTCTTCATCCAAAATATCCTTCTCTTTCTCCTTTTATCTACACCTATTTACATGTCTGTTTATTCATGTAAAAAAATATATATATGTGTGTGTATATATACACACACATATGTATGCATATATAATTTATATATAATGTACAATCTAATAGATGAAATATGGTTATAGTTGCAGGTTGAAATGAGAAGGGCAGATGAATAAACATAACAATTGTCCATAATAATCTTTCAGTCTGGTAAAAAACTAAATTCAACAAATAACATAACAAATACATATTTTAAGTCTGGCCCCATGAAAGGCACAGTGGGCATAATGGTGATTGAGACAGACATAGCTTCTCATCACTCTAAAATTTCTGTCAAGAAGGGTGATGGACAATTAATTAACCATGAAATTAAAAATAGTGAAAAACATTAAATGAGGGAAATACAAAAGCAAATAGGAGGGGTGCATTAGTCAATTAATGCAGCCATAATGCTATGTATCAAACCCCACACTCTAGACTTAAAACTACACCCCCATATTCTCATGTGTCTGCAGGTGGCTAGGACAATTCTGCTTTGGCAATGGTATCTGGGGGAAGCTATTTAATGTTGTAGAACTCATCCTCATGTGTCTCATCCACGGTGGGCCATCAGGCTGGCTGGGCATGTCTCACTTGGTGACGGTCAGAGTATAAGAGGGCAAGTTGAAAATAACAAAGCTGAAGCCTGGAATAGGCACACTATTATTTCTACCTACATTTTATTGACCAAAAAGTATCACATGGCCAAACACTCTCCCACAAGAAGAAAAAAAAAAAAAAAAAAAAAGAGGGACAGGGAAAAAATGACCAACCTTTTTGCGAAAGGAAGCAAAATTACAGTGCAAGGTGTGGTGAATTGTTGGAGCTGATAATTCAATCTACTGCAAAGGTAGTGGTAAGTGTAAGCTACCAAAGACCTAACGGGTAATGGCCAAAGTAAGACTGAGGTTTATTTCACTCTCATACAGCTGTCACACTAAGTCTGCACTTATGGAACTCCTGTGCCAAACCAGAGAAGGCATGCTGCAGGTAGGAAATAAAACTGCTTGACAATCTCCAGGAGTTTAGAGAACAGAACTAAAAACAGAAAACAAAACAAAACAAAAAAGCCCACAATATGTGAGAGCTGAAGCATAGAAAGCAAGAAAATATGCAATTAGCCAGGATTTTGAAAAACCTCCCTTTTGTCAAGTTAGGATGGAGAATGTCACCGAGGAATGTACGCAGGAAAGTAATAATCAGGTTTGCCTCGGGCCATGATCACTCTGACGTAGTTATGACGAACACATCAAGAGGCAGAAAACCTCCAGGAAACAGGTCAAGAGTGACCCAGTTATATAATTTGCATTTTAGCCACCGCATTTTCCTTTCTAGTCATCCAGCTGGAACTTTACATAAATTTACTAAGAAAATGTGGTTTACAAAAATGATGATATGAGTACCACATAATTTAAAACCTACTTCATTATTAAACGTAGAAGACAATAGACACATCTTAAATGGAAACAAACAGCTACATATTTCCTGCCATGTCATGCTTTTTTTGTTTTTATTTCCATTTTCTTCTTCTTCCTTCTTGTCTATTTTGCATCTAGTCTATTTTTAAAAAAATATATTTTCTTTCTGTTTATCTCCTCCATGAAATCCAGAGGAACTTTTCCACAAGCCAAAGGAACAAAATCATCATTACTTGATGCCCTTAAATAAATGCATTAGTCAAAATGACAATCCCATTGGCAATCAACAAAGACATACCAAAAATGGCTAAAGCAAGTGGTGAGTTCAGAAGAACAGTCTGGTTAAACAATTGCTCACCTAACTGAACAAGATTAATGTGATTGATTTCAAGTACACCTTATGCAGCATATTTGTGTAACCATTCACCCATTTCTACCTCCTTTCCACCTTTCCCCTTTTTGTCCCCATCAGTTTTACTTATGACTTACAGATTTAGTAAAAGAGCTCATTATAAAGTCTTATTCATATAAACTGAAAGTTCTAATATATTAATTTCACAGAATGATCTGTGCTGAGGATTTCTTTTTTTTTACTTTCTAAGAATAATAATACTTAATGTTTGCTTGTTTTGAAAATATTATAATTCTATAAATTATCCATGTGTGCTTGATTGAATTTTCTAGGAGAAAATAAAGAAGGCCCTTTCTCACCATTTCTTCATCCCCCAATCCTACTAATTTTCATGTGCATCTAAAAAGCCAACTTTTCTAATAATATTTTTCTGATCTTCATTATCCTCTGTCCTCTTCGTTTTTCTTTTCTTTGCAATTTCATTTATTTCTTAAGTTTTTATTTTGTGCTATTTTTTAATTCATTCAAAAATTTTTAAAACAGGTATTGAATATGTACCAAATATCAGGCATTGCCTCTGGGCTCAGATTTAAATCTCTGTCCTCAGAGATTTAAATTTTAATAAAAAAGCTCAGAAACTGCGATGAGTATTAACATAATACAGTATTACCTGTTTGGCAGAAGTAAGCACAGTAAGCATTACAGAGGTACAAAATATGACCCCAAGTGATGGGGGAGTAAGAGCATTATCTTGGTGGTTTAGCACTAGTGACTTTTAAACTTTCTGAATAAGCCCTCTTGAGCTACTTAATCATGGAAGAGGTTGTCCAGGACAGAGAAATTTACTTACACAGAAGCTAAAACTCAGAATTCATGCAGAAAGAGACACAGTACAAATGGTCAAACAGCGAGGTACAGGCTACATCTAAAAACTCAAAAATGTTTGCATCTGGTACTTAAAGTTTTAGTGTTTCTCTATAGAAAACTTCCAGGGTTCTGAAATGAGGAAGAAGATACAAAATCCTAAAAACATCCTAAAAGCCTCTGTGCTTTGAATGCTGCATCTTGATCCACTACATTGAATCTAGAGAAACTAGACAAAAGGGAATTGATCTTCCTGAGAGCGTCATGATTGCCAGAGGTCATTCCTCACACCCTTGCTATTGTGCATCCTCAACTCCCAATTCAATGCCTGGATCAGATACAGCTAATGTTTCAGCCTGTGTCATGTCCTTGCTGCTCAGGAGAAAGAGAAGAAAATGTGTAGAACTTCCAGCTTCCAAAGTCAGTAAAATGGTTAATTTTGTGTGTCCATTTGGCTAGGCATGGAATCCAGATATTTGGTCAAACATTATTCTAGACGTTTCTGTGAAGCCGTTTTTTAGACAAGATTAACATTTAAATGACTAGACTTTGAATAAAGCAGATGACCCTCCAGAATGTGGACGGGCCTCATCCAATCAGTTGAAGATCTTAATAATAAAAGACTGACCTCTCTGGAGGCAGAAGAAGTTCTACAAATCGACATTCTTCAAACTTGAACTGCAGCTCTTCCCCGGGACTCCAGCCTGCCAGCCTACTCTGCAGATTTTGAGCTTGCCAACTTCCACAATTTTGTGAGACATTTCCTTAAAATAAATTTTTTTCTCTCTCTCTAAATATACACACATGCACATGCACACACAATGAGTTGGTCTCTGTCTTGTAAGATCAAGTCTGTATCCACAGGATTAAGAAAACTACTATCTTTCCTCAGGAAATAAAAGTAGTGTGCAAGAGTAATTTAATCTAACCCAAATATATGCATTTGTAATGCATTAATATTGTAGAAATGTCATTCTGGTAGCTGGAGGAATATGATTGTATATGCAGTCAGATCTGGTGAGAATGCACTCAGTTGAGGAAGCAATTTCAATAATCCAGACAAGAAATGCTTAATGATAAATTAGATAGTGGCGGTAAAAATTTTTTTAAAAAATGAAATATTTGAAGTCATGAAGGGAAAAGAATAAACAAGTTATTTTGACCAACTAGTTATGTGTTATATGTGAGAGGAAGGGGGGTCAGTGATGACAGCCAGGTCTTCAGTTTGGTAACTGAAAAAAATAAGTTTGAAATTTTTTGTTGTTGTTTTGTTTTTACATAGCATGATCTAGTGAAAGTGACAAAGAGTATTACTGGCCCCATTTGCCCAAATGAATCACACAGGAAAAGTAAAATATTTTGATTGACAGGTATCAAATTCAGTCACTGCCATTTTGAGTTTGAGAAGCTGTAAAGTGCCCAGGAAGTGTTTTGCAGCCAGATTTGGCTGGAGCTACTGTATTGGGAATATGAGAAGATCCTTAATAGTTTTGTTCATAAAAATTGCATAAAGAAGGAAGAGAGGAAGGGAGAAGACATATTTAAAGGTTCCTAATCAGAAGAGAAGCAGACAGATGAGGAAAGTGGGGGAGCAAAAGACCAAAACAATAACAAAATGAATATTGACAGACACAGCGGTAAAAAGCAAACCACAATAGACTGGAGTCAACATTAAGCCAAGGGAAGAAAAAATGTGTTTCAAGGAATTAAGGAGAAAAAGGTATAATTATTAAGAAGAAAAAGAGTTGAAATAGCTAATTTTTATTACAAATTACTATCTTAGAATAATTCTTACTCTATGCCTATAGCATAGTTTTGGCTATAGACCAGAGTTTCATATTAAGCCTGAATGTTAAGTGTTACCATCCTGCTTGTCTGTAAACCTGATTCTTAACATAGAAACTCCACTGTTATTATAAAAATGTTGTGTGCCTTTGACATATGTGACTAGACCCTCTGGGTATGTGTTGACATGTCATAAAGAAGAAACCATCTGCCCTTGAAAAAGACAAGAGTGACAAATTGATGGATTTAATGACAAAATGATGGATATATATATGTATATAATACTTATAGACATATTTTGCAACACTTGCAGAGTAGACCATAACTTTCTCACAGTTATATGTCTAGTTATCGAGAATGTAACAAGAAGATGCATTTTGACAGGTTCCAGGGTCAACACCATGGGATTGGGGAGAAAATGTCTGTATAGAGCTGTCTGGAGATGGAAAGATTTAATCAACTTTTTAAAAAAGCTATAGTTTTATTCTCATCCATGAAGTGAACTCATATATAACAGAACAGACTGGTTCCCAGGGAATCCATAAATACAACATCACGTGAAACAATCATTTACAATACATTAAAATGGTTTTACAGGTGTATAATTATCTGCAAACTCCTCAAGTTGTATACATTAAATATGTACAGCTTTTTGAATATCTGAATAAAAAAAGAAATAGAGACAGTTGGGAAGTATAAATGAAAATATGGGAACTCTGTATTTAGCTCAATTTCTTCTATAAATCTAAAACTGGTCAAAAATAAAAGTCTATTAATTAAAAAATAAAATAAAATGAAAACACACACATACACAACAAATTTCAGGTTCCTTAAGAAATTAAGTGGCATCTGAGTATTATATAATCTATATATGCCACATAATATCATTATTTTTATTACATTTTGTCTAATTTATAAATCTCAGAATACTAACCACTTAGAAATATGAATATGCTGTAGTGGATTTATGTAATATAACATCAAAATTATTTTTATTTTAGTTTACTGGCTTTTCTGTAATTCATATAATGCAAAGTGATTTTATATGCCAGTAAATGGAAAACAAAGAGGTTTGTTTTTAGAGAGGGGTTTCCATTGACATACATTCATTTTCCAACACACTAATGTAGAAAACACCCCGGTATTCTAATTGATTTCTGCTGTCTTAGTGACATAAGAGAACAAACTAATTTCTGAAGTGAAAAGAACAGAAGAAATAAAGAATAAACTATAGGTGTGTGTGTGTGGGGGGAAGCAAAACAAAACAAAAACTCAAACTTGTTTTTATTGTTTTTGTGTCAATTCTACATTGCAAGAATCATCTTGCTGTATATGTGGAGAATACTTATTTTTTAATGTGTCTTGATGTACTAGATAAAATACAAGAGAAGAAACAGGATAAGGGAAACTACATAATAATGCTAACGACTTCTTCTGTGACCTTGGGCAAGTCACTTAACCTCCTGGTGACTCAGCTTTTCCATCTGTAAAACTGAATGGTAATTACCTCATTTATTCTGCACTTAATAGGTTGCCATTTGGATAAGCCTTGTTTGGCATCAAGGACATTTCTTCAAGGCTTCCTTTTAATAAACTGATGTCTATTTTTCACAGTTTATGTAATGATTAATGTTATCCCTACAACAAAGTGGTGGTGGGGGGGAGCATATGTTTTTATTTCTGCTGCACAATTGCCGCTAGTTAAGTCATAATAGTACATGCCTTTTACATTTTCCTTTGTGTAAAAGATTGTAGAAGAAAGGCAAGAGCCAAAGAACAAGAACAAACTACATTTAATCAGATATTGCCTATTGGTTATTTC
The DNA here is from genome assembly GCF_027409185.1 of Cynocephalus volans. Taxonomy (NCBI): domain Eukaryota; kingdom Metazoa; phylum Chordata; class Mammalia; order Dermoptera; family Cynocephalidae; genus Cynocephalus; species Cynocephalus volans. Next base: position 27,943,438 of record NC_084461.1, on the reverse strand, counting down.
TTTGTGTTTTCTGTATTTTAATTCAGCTGCTAAAATATATATAAACTCTTTGAAATCAGAATCAGAGCCATCAATGAGATGACACGTCTCTTGTGTGTACCCATTTTTACTGAATCTTAGTGTTTACTCATAAGGCCAACTACGTACCTCACTCTTATCCTTGGGACAAATGCAAACAGATGTTCCACTTCTCTCTCACGTATCATCAGATCTGACTAATGACAGTAAAGTTCAAGTTGGTGAATCTTCCCTGGCCTGCATTATATTTTCCAAATGACTTTGAGTCTCATCTCGCTAGCTTCTTGACACCACTTTTATCATTCAGTAAACACATTGATTACTTGACAAAGGAAATTTCAGCTAAATTGAACATTTTGAAGATCGATTTAGGCACTGTCTCACTATTAGAAGAGCTAATACAATTTTAAGCACATTTATTTTTCTTATATCCTGAATACTGGCTAAAAATGCATTTTAAAGATAGAGCATAACAATCTTCAATGATTCTTACAACCCTGAATACACAGTTCTATTATAATTAGCATCCATGGTTACTAACTCTAGAAATGGTTTCAAGCAGTAGAGGAATGGTGGGATGTATTGTCTAAATTTAATGCATAATTAAAATATTTGATAACTGTGATTACTGATTTGTATAATATGCAAGTGACATGATGAACCGTTTTAACAAGAAAATAATTTAAAAGGAGAAATTGAAGATTAATACAAAATAAGAGATGATTCAAGTTACATGGAGATTAGCATTACCCAAATCAACTACCAGTCATGAAATTATCTTGTTAGATTAATGAAATACCATCACAATACATATTTCCAGATTTAAAAAAAAAACTCACATGTATGTATTTTATTAATAAAAACTTATAATAAAATCCCACAGATAAAATACTTCTATTGCTTTTACTGTGTCTTATATTGTGTCAAACATTTACTGTTTAAAGCCTTGTAACTCAAGCCTGAACACATGGTATGATGAACATCTATCCAGTGTTCCAGTTTTCTGTATTTCCACCGGTGATGATGATGCCAAACCCTTCATCATGTAACAGAGATCCCCTTTTTCCCAAGCTCTCATAACCTTTTCCTCATTGTCCTTAAAGTCTTTATCAAGTCTTGAGGCTTTTCTAGCTTTCACTGTCAAACTCCTTGAGGCCCTTGCAGCTTCCACCCTCTGCTCCATCCTCCAAACAATGTCCTATGTTTAAGATTGTTGGGCTGGGTCACAGACCTTTCAAACCTGTCCTATCCAAGTCGTGAGCTAGGCAGTTGGAAAAAGATTCTGGGAGCCATTGGCAAGGTTGACATGCTTTACTTGGTTGCGAGCTCAGCCTCCAGTGGGTAGAGCCATTGTCTTTTATCCTAGAGCCAGAGAGCCAAGGAACACCTGGGTGCACATGCACAGTTATACCACTCTTACATTATGTATTTACAACAGATATGCTGAGTCATGCTCAGCTGGATAGGAGGTGAGGAAGCCTGAACAGTCTGCCTCCATTTTCCTCACAAAGATATTAGAGAAGAACGTGACTTTCAACTTTTCTATTTCTGCACAGCAAATTTCCCAAACCTAAATACTTTAAATAGCAACTTTAAAAATTATGTCTCATGGTGGAGAATCAAGATGGCAGAATAGATGGTCCCCAGCATCACTCTCTCCCATAATTAACCAATTCACAACTATTAAAAAGCAAAGACTGCCAAGGTGGGGTCCCTAGAGCTCAGGAGAGACCTATGGGGTTCATGAAGGCAGGAAAAGCTGCGATGAGAAAAATAAATGACTGCTCCAACTGTTTTGAGCCCTGGCCATTTCAAGTCTGGCCTTGGTGAGCACACTGAGCAGGAGCTGGCAAAAGCCGCAGCTGTGCCCTGTGTGTGAAGTTGCTTGGAAACTACAGGGGAGAAGAGGGCCTTGGTGGACCCCAGCCCAGTAAGACTGCTGACAGGGTTCCCATGGACCAGTGTATAACTGAGGGGCCACAGGCAACTGAAGAAAGGAGCCTCTTTGAGGCCAGTGAGTCATTGCAAGGGAGTGGCACATAGACCATCCCATGGGAAGTGTTTGGAGCACAGGCCCACCAGAGAACACTAGGGCACAGGATGGACAGCTGATCTGCGCCCCCCAGTCAGCACAAGACCACTCAGTGGAGATTGGTCAGGAATATAGAACTGCAGAGGGTGCAGTTTGCTGAAAGTACTTAGGCCAAGGACAGAGTTTCCACACAACCCAGGTGTTTCAGACCTCACAAGACCCACAAGTGCTTACAAGGTCAACAATTAAAACCTGAGCTGCACAAAAACCCTGCCCCAGAGAATCAGCAGCAAAGCAGCAATTTAGCTCAACCATGGGGTTCAAGTGCTGGTCCCCCATGGCAAGTCCCCCCATTTTAGAAATAAGCAAAAGAACAAATTAGTTCCAGTGCAGAGTTTAAGTGGTGGGGATAGCTAGTAAACAAACACAGAACTGAAAGAAAAAACAAAATGCCCACAGATCAGAGATAAAATTCTGATATCAACCAATAAAGGTCTAATACCACCAAAGAACACCTATCAAACCTAGAAGAGCTGCAAGCCCCCTGGGCTCCAGAGCCAGGGTGGTGGGGCCTGAGGGCCTCAGCCACGCCTCCCTGATTTCACAAAAGGAGCCGGCTGTGGGCCATCCCTGCCCCCTCCCCTTTCCCCTCCCACTGTTCCACAACAACATCTTAGAATGTAAAAAAAAAAAAAATTATGTCTCATTATTTTATAGGTCAGGCATTTGGATAGAGCTTGACTGATTAATTCTCCTGCACCATGTGACATTACATGAGAAAACTTTGTGATGTTTACCTGGCAGATGGGCTCAGTCACTCATATGGCTAGTGGCTTGGAGAGGATAGCTGGAAGACTGGGCTCATCTGGAACTGACAGAAGCAATTGAAGCAGTATGGCAGACACAGCATAGCTAGATTTCTCACATGCAAACTCAAGGACCCAAAGGAAGAGTTCTGAACGAACCCTGTGTCTATTCGGTGTGACTGTAGCCATAGAAGTAGTCAATTCTGTCCAGTGATACATTGAAATGTACCACTTCCCCATGCACATTACAGTTAACATTAAATAACTGTAATGTGTATGGGCAAGTGGTACATTTCAATGGAATTATTTGGAATTGTAATCAGTTGTAAAGGGAAAAGAAATAGAAAAATAAATAAATAAATTTCTGTCACATTGGAGGTGGCGGTGGAAGGATTCCAAAGAAATGAGAGTGCTAATCCAAGAATAGCGATAATTATCAAAAAATACGTTCTCATATCAAGTATTATAGTACCACAGAGATACATTTTAAGAGCAATTAGTTCTGCCTCCATGTCAGGAGAAGCTAAATGTGATTTAATAATGTGCTATACAGGGTTTCAGTGGGAAAAAATGGCACACCTTCATTAGGATGATTCAAGGAGGGTTTAATAAAACCACTGTTTGCGATGTGTGTGAGGGGTAGAAAAATCATGAGGAAATTACTAAAAGTGAAACTGCAACTACTTTTAGTGCCAGAAGTCACAAGGAGAGGAGGTGGACATTAGAACCTGGGAACTAGATAGAGACAACTTCAGTGGAGTTGTGCCTTGAGTTCCATACAACTAGCCCAAATTTCTCACATGGAGAGAACCATGGAACTATAAGGCACGACTTCATGCCCACCTGATTTCCTGCGAGGGTTCTTTATTCACCAAATCCAGCTGTAAGTTTGAGAGCAAAGATTCAGCCTATTTTGTCTAATCGTGAGAAAAAACATCAGATTCCAATTGACACATTCTACAGAATATCTCTCCACTACTACTCGAAGTTGTCAAGGTCACCAAAAACAAGGAAAGTCTCAAAAACTGTCATGGCCAAGAAAAACATAAGGAAACATGGTGACTAACCGTAATGTGGTATTCTGGATAGAATCCCATAACAGGAAAAGAACATTAGGTAAAAACTGAAATCTGCATAGAGTAGGGGCCTTAGTTAATAATAATGTATTAACAATAGTTTACTAATGTTAAATATGTAACATACTAATGAAAGATGTTAATAACAGGGAAACTACCTGTACAATATTCAGGAATTTCCTGTAATATCTGCAATTTTCTGTAAATCTAAAATTGTTCTAAAGTAAAAGCCTATTAAAAATTGTTAAAAAGTTTTGTTTTTCAGCGTTTTTGTTCTTATTGTCACTCATCTTTGAGTGAAATATGCCTCCCACTCCATTTGTAAATATCAAACTACTTTCAAGGATAAAATGTGCCTGAAAATTTCAATGACTTTCAGTAATATCAGGCTATTGAGGTATTTTTTTTGTTCTATTTCCATCACCTAGCATAATGCTGGGCAGATTGTTGGAACTCAAATTTTAAAAGAAACTTTTAGGTCCAGGAATATCAAGGATAAATCCACAGTTTGAAACAAGTCACTTTGTATATCAATCATGATAAACAAAAATGAAAAGACTGTAACGACACAATTTGCTTATTAATTCAATAGTAATTATAAGAAAAACATGTATCTACAGACATGACTTTACATGAAACTGAAATACTTGTATATATATAAAAAGAAAAAAGCAAAGAAACAAGTTTTTATAACTATATGCAAATATTGGTATCTGGGCTGCACTGTACAATTCTCTTGATTTGCATTGGCAGCCTGTGTCATTGTGCGTTTACAGGTTTGTTAATGCAACTAACTGCCCTCTGCAAGTTAGTCTTTCTGAAAGTTGACAGACATCAGAAGAATTAAACTGCACTGCAAAGCTTAAATAAATACTGTTAAAAAATAGTTACTATAATGATTATTTCAATAATACCGTGTAAACTCAGTTATCATCTCTCTGAATCTTAAACTAACCATAAGAGGTATAAGAATCCATTTAAAAGATAAAAAAAGAGATACATCTTAACACACTGCATCTCAAAGCAATCTGTTATTTATGTATTTTATTGTGACACACTGTTAGAGTTCGCTTGCTGGTACTGTGACATTAGAATTGTTTAACATATTATTCTGGGAATTAGAGGGTATTCCTTAGTAGTCACACACAGCCTTGTCTCCTGCATACATAGTAGTTCTTATGCATTTCCCCGACTGACCTAGCATTAACTAAATTGGATGTCAGGTGTGTCAATGTGCTCTAACTGCCAGTGACATTGTCACTTGGGCTTCTGAGATGAAACACAAAACACCCTGCAAGGAACAGAATACAGGACTTGAAGAAACAGGTAGGATGCAAATCATTTGTCTTTCATTAGTGGACTTAACACTTTCGCATACTTCCGTGCTTATGAATATGGAAACAGCTGACTTAAACTTTTGATCCAACATGGAATTAGAGGCAGTCATCCAGTCACAAACCTATACGGGCACAAAGAGCAGTGCAATTAACACTGTGGTTGGAAACTTCCTGTCCTCAGTTTCTATCAGGTCTCATTTTATAACAAGTACCTACCACTTACTGGCAACTAACTAAATTTTGTGTATAATCATAGAAATTATTTTCCTCTATTTGCAATTTCCTAAATACTAATAACAGTTAAAAAAACATAACTACTACCTGTTTACTTTTTTAATTAAAAAAACATATTCAGGTTTGTCTATAGAATGAGATTTGGTATATCCATGTTATAACCTTAAGTAAATAAAATATTTTTAAAAGCCTAATGCCTGCCTGTAGTATAAATGTTATTTCTTCATAAAACTGGCGAATGGTCTCATCTAGATTAGATTTCACTCTGTTGTTCCTAAACTATTGTTTAATAATAAAATGAATGAAGAAATTCCTGCGTTTTAATCCACCCTTCAAGACCCAGATGAACCGTCCACTTCAATAAGCTTCTCTGAATTTCTTCAGATTATAATAGTATTACACTTACAAATTCATTGACATTTCTGGTCTATATTGTTAAATTAGCCTTTCTCATTTATTTATTTATTTTCATTAGATTTATGCTCTCTTGAAGAGAAAAAGTATATATAATAAAGTGAAAAAATTAAATTGACAGATTGGCAATCACTGTTGGTTATTTCTCAGTATCGATTGCCTGCCTTCTCTTAGTCACAAAAATCCAAATTTTACCCTAGCACACTCTTGTCCAGATTTTTAAGACTATATTCTCCAGAATCATTTATAGGCTAGTGTGATTATATATTAATGTCTCACAATGAAACATCAGAAAAAAGTGATGTAAAGGGCTTTCAAAAAAATCTACCTAATAGAAAATTAATCTTCCATTCTGCTGCCTAGAAGTCTGCTACAATGGCTGTATCTGGCAGCTGTTTTGAGTCAGGAGTAATACTTTAGGATTCTAGAACAAGAAGATAGAAGCTAGAATCCCTGAAGATTTCAGCATGTTTCTATAATGTCCAAGATACCTAACCCCAAATTAATTTTTGAGATAAGCTCATTATCTTGCTTTAGCCATACTTATCATGTATGCTGTCTTCTTATATATAATCAAACCTAATCCTAGCTAATAAAGATGGAGGGATGAGAGAACTCATTTAGTATTTGATCCAGACAACTGTACAATCACTCAATATTTTTTCTGTGTAATTTTAATTTATAAATTTGTCAAAACTTTATTTCTAAACTGCATTGAGATGCTCAGCTAAGAGTTTCCTTTAAAAGAGAGTTCTTAACCTACATAATGAGTAATACAGATGTATTCTAATAAGTTGTACTAAGTATGACACATACTTTGTTTCTAATTATATCATTTCTTGAGTGTAAAATTGGGTGAAAGTAAAGTTAGCCCACATAGAATTTTGCTTCTTTTTTTCCTGTGGGCAGTCAGTAGTATATGTATTTCCATGAGCAGGTTGGTATGTATGTGAGCATTATACATGTATTATTCATGTCTCATGGATGAGATTCATTGCTTAATTTTTTTTTCTTTTCAAGTGTAGATTATATTGCCCAAATGAAAATATTTTCATTATGATATAATGAGCAATCACATTAAGCTCTGAAATATGAAAAGAGGAAATATTTACCTTCTATCTATATCTAGATGTTGTATATCTATATCTGGATCTAGATATAGATAGAAATAGATGTCTGCCTCACTCAGTAACTTAGGATAGTTATTACACCGTAAAGAACTAAAAAATGGGACAATGTTCCGGAAGCAAACATTTTCAGATATTGTACACCAATGGTATAGAACTGTGGTCACTGAGAATACGTATACATATATGCATATGTATAATAGAACAGTAGACGAATGGCTAATAAACACATGAAGAGGTTGTCAATCTCCCTAGTCATTGGGTAAATGTTAATTAAAACAACAATCAGATGCCATTGCAGATCTACTACTATGCCTCAAATAAAATAAATTGATAAAACCAAGTGGTGCAATGAATGTTGAAAATCAGAAGATATACTCATACATTGCTTATGGAAATGCCAATTTGTCTACCTCATTTTTTAAAAAATGGTTTGGCATTTTTCTATGAAGTTCTGCATATACTTATGACACATCAATTTAATCCTTAGTTATTTATCTAAGAGGAATAAAAATATATACATAAGAATGTTGTTTAGAGCAAGTTATTTCTCCTAATTGCCTTGAACTTGAAACAACTCAAGTGTCCATCAATGGTACATTAATAGGCAAACAAATTGTGGCACATAAATGCAATGGTATATTATTCAGAGATAAAAAGCAACAAACTACATATATGCACAAAAACTTGTACATATTTCAAAACATTATGTGGAGAAAAAGAAGCCAGAGAAAAAACTGTATATACAGTATGATTCCATTTATATAAATTTTTAGAGAAAAAAGCAAACTATAGTGACAAAAGTCAGCCGTCTGATTGCCTCAAGTCAGGAGTGTTGGGGGGATTAAATACAAAGGAACAAGAATAATATTTTAGTGTATAAGAAATAGTTTATATATTAATATGGGTACAGGGTATAATTTGTCATGATGCACTGAATGATACTTTATAGATGAGTGTATTTTATTGTCTGTAATTTACACATAAAAATGATTAAAATTATTAGTAGTGTAATTAAGTTGCATATCCTATGCATATTATGCATACTGTGCTTCTGGGATAATACCATATTGATTTCAACGATATTCAGAAATATTTGTCAGTATGTATTTTTTATATAAATTTAATTGTTTATACTTGAGGTATACAATATGATATTATGGGATACATATAGATAGTAAAATGGTTACTCCAGTGAAGCAGACTAACATATCTGTCATCTCACATTATTTTTTTTTTGGTGAAAAGAGCAGCTGAAATTTCATTTAACAAAAATCCCTAACACAATACAATTATATTGACTATGGCCCTATTGTACATCAGATCTCTGGACTTGCTCACCCTAAATATCTGGTACTTTTTATCCTTTGACCTGTGTTTTCCCATTTCTTACCTTCTGCCCTCATGTACTTTAAAAGCATATTCTTTAGAAACATTTGCTTTGCCATTTTTTTTTTTTTGCAGTTCAATTAATATCCTTCAATGTAGTTTTTCTCCCCAAGTCCATGTGACTGTTTAAATAAATTATCAAATAATTGAATACCTCACGAGTGTCACCAGAGGGTAGGAGAGAAGAGAAATAACAAAAGGCAACCCTCCTTACAAATGATTGCATTGCTTTCTTGCTGCCTATAAAAACTAGGTTGTAGTTACACATTCCAGGTGGAAGCCTTGGGGTAAAGCAATCGATAAGCAAGCAGAGCTTCAAAACCTCCTGCTCACCTATCATTGAAAGACAAAGCACCTGCAATAAATGGTCACAGGCTTAAGCCACGTTTTTCTTTAATTAATTGACTACATTAGGAAAAACAAAACCTTCCATCTACCTTCTAACTCCCTGCCCCCAACCCCTCTTGATTTCAAACTCACTTCATTACTGATAAGGCTGGTTAACCTACTGGGTTATATTTAGTTGGCTAAATTTTCCAGTTAATTGACTTCCTTGTGAACAGACTGCAAGTAGAAGTGCAAACTGTTAGAGTAACATTATTCTATGGTATATTTTATATGAATATGTAGGTGGTTAAGAAATGCTTTACAACTAAATGAGCTTTCTTTGTGTTTTTATTTATTTTTTGTACACTTGTGTGTATGGGAGTGTGTTTAGTTGTGTTTTTGTGTTGTGTGAATGAAGTAATCATTAGCATTCACTTTTAAGTATAAAGAATTAATCAGTCAGTTTTGCTATCCAAAGTATAAAGGGATTCAGGATGTATGTTTGTGTGTGCATGTGTATGTGTGTGTGTTTGTGACTTAATTGTTTGATTCAGGAGAGGAAAGCCCCCTGTTTGTTGTTGTTGTTGTTTTATTTTTAAAGACTTTTAGAGCAGGTTTAGGTCCACAGCAAAATTGAGAGAAAGGTACAGAGATTTTCCATATAATGCCTGCTCCAACACATGCACAGCCTCCCCCATTATCAAATCAACAGAAGGTACATTTGTTATTGAAGCATCATAATCACACTTAGTGTACATTAGGTCCATAGTGTACATTAGATCCATAGTGTACATGAGGGCTCACTCTTGGTGTTGTATATTCTATAAGTTTGGACAAATGCATAATGACATGTATCCATCATGTAACATTGTCCAGAGTAATTTCACTGCCCCATGAAAGTTAGTGAATTTTTTATTTCTATAAGTTATGTGCTAAAAATGATTGATCAGATAATATTTCAATTATCATTTGTTACAAGTTTGTAAGAGGAGATCCAAATAAATTGTGTATGCACATATACATCTATTTTATGGATACTATTTCGTGTTGGAAGAAAGTTGGGGTGCATAGAAGAGGTCAAGCTGCAAGTGTAATAAACAGGGAAAATCCACAAAATGCAAAACTAATTTGAAGAAAATAAATGATTGATAGTGCAATCAATATGCAAATAGCCAGGGAGAAACTTAGGAAGCAGAGGGCATCAGGACAATGGAATGTATTAAATAAGAGTGGATAGGGGGTTAATAAGTGTCAGAATGGTAGATATTCATGCAGAAGCAGCAAAGAATTAGAATGCACAATCTGAATGAGGAACATAAAATATCTGTGCATATATTTGCAATGTGCATCCAGAATTGGAAGTTAAAATCACAGGAAAAGTTCAATTTCACATACAGCATTTTATTTTTACATATTTTCAAAATAATAAAACCCTTCAAATTTAGATATTTGGATATTGAATATAAATCAGCAATTGCAAGTACAAGACCACTTAGAAAGTTCATGGCCAAATAGAATTAAAAGATAATATGAATCTTTCCATGAACTTTTTGAAACCCCTCGTATGTACTAGGTAGTTAACACTATTGATATCTACAATTTTTTTTTTTTTCCATCTGGCAGTATATTAGCACATAAAAACAACCAAATCTTCAACGGACAGGTTCAAAAGTTGAATTTGAATTATAATCTTACAGAGAAACAGATTTTTCTTTAGTTTGGTATGGCAGCAATATAACCAAATCAGCAGTAATTTTCTATTGAGTATAAATCTATTTAAAAGGAACTTCCAGTCATCAAGCTTAGTGTAACTAGAAAATCCTCAAGAGAAACACAAACATATTAAAATGCTTCTTCAGTATCTTGGCATATGATTTGCATAAGAATGGCATCTGAAGTAAGTCAACACATGTTTAGTAATAATGGAGTAAATTACGCATCAAGCACCCATATGTGTAACGGCAAAAATCAATAGGATATCAAAAGAATAGGTTCTACATAGATGCATTTTCTTTTCTGTCTCTATGTAAGTTATTTTCATCATGGTTTGTTAATGGGAAGTATAAATGCCTGCATTTAAAAGCCCTAAGTAATCTGCCTGTGATTTATGTTTGGTATTCTGCCATCTAGTTTAATGTAATGCTTCTGATGCTAATTGCTGCTTCATAACACCCCTTGGTGGAGAAAAGTTTTCATTTCTGTGAAAATGCAGACCAATTCCTTTTTGTATAGTCCAACCAGTTTAGTTCATTTAGTCTTTATATCAGAGGTCAAAGGAAGGTCAAGTAACTATATCACTGGGATGAATATTACTCTGATAGCAAAGAGGTTTGTAGAACACGGAGAAGACCACAGTTTTATATAAACTGTGTCCTTATCCAGCTGACTTAATTGCAGAAAATAAAAAGGAAATGTTTATTGTGTGAATACTCCATGCTAGGCACATTATACAGGTTAATTCCTTATCCCTCAAACTCTCTTTGAGAATGGCGGTGTTCTCATTTTATACATGAGGAAGCTGAAGCCTCTGGTTAAGAAACTATGTGCCATGACCATTAACAGGGCAGAAAACACTATTGTCTCATTCTTCATAGTGTTATGAAGATAAATGAGATACAACTTGCAAAATTCTCGAGTGACATTTTAACAGAAATAATTGTAAGATTTAAACAAATTGGGACTCGTGGGAGACATGCTCTTTGCCTTACACCAGGTTTCATAGAAAATTATACACTGGCCATTTGGTATGCTGAATTCCCTGTATCATTTATTTCCTACAGCATTATGTAATAGAGTTAGTGCATCTGAATGATCTGAGTTAAAGAAAAAGAGGTTGTGAGGTCGATATTGCTTGCTCTCTGGTCCCAGTAGACAATGACTGCAATGTCTTAGCTGTATGCCTGCTCACCATTTGTCCCTTACCACCTCACAATGAGACCACCATGTCCTGTGGAAGCTGTATTGTGTACCTGACATTGGGGAGGACTGTACAGAAACCATAGCTGGGCATTAGCCAGCTGAGGAACTTCAGACAAATTACATAAATTTTGAACTTTTTCTTATCGAGCATGAAATGGCTATGAAATATAATGCACATGGTTGTGAAAATTCAGTGAGATAAACCTAACTTGTCTTTCAAGGCAACTGGAACACAGTGGCTGGTCACTTTAATCTTAACTCTCTTCCTTTCTTCTCCCCTAAACAGGGGTAAACCAAAAACTTTTATATTTGAATTTTTATTTTAAGTCATCTTTTGGTAAGCTCTTATATACACATATTTATATCAGCTGTCATAAAAGCCTAACCACCAAACATTGCTATAGTAAACCTCTGTATTCTGGGATATCAGCTTTTTCCCTCTGCATAGATGCCATATGCATAATACCTGTTAAACAAAACTATGGGGATCCATTGTTCTGGACTGAGCTCCAGCACTAGTCCCCAACAGATCAGACCAAACCGAAATGGAGCCACTTATGCTCAGAGCCACAAAATCAACCTGAAACTTTAAGAAAGCAGATAGATCCCAAAGGAGAACACTTTTTGCTTTTCTTCGGAAAACAGGAGATTCTGGCAAAATAAAAAATTCCCCTAAATCCTCTCTGTTCTAACACTTACAAATAAGTAATCTGAAGTAATCTGATGTTAACCAGTCAGGTTTGTTTTAATATTGTTTCCTTAATCCTATCTTGTAAAATCTACTTTTCTGCTATTTTCCAGTGGGTTTGAGGTCAAATAAGTCCATTTATGACGGTAATAGTGATGTCAATGCCTAAAGTTTTGATCAATCTTACAAAATTGAGAGGTTGGTCAAAAGAAGGGAATTGTTAAATTGAGTTTTGCCCCAAGATTTCTTCAGACACAGTGAACCATAAGCTAACTTGATGTATAAACAGATTCTAACTTACTCTTGTAACAAGTAGGCGAGTCTCAGCTAATTACAGGCAGCCAACTGTTCAAAATGTGTTCAAATAAGGCAAATGCCAAACTGTAACCAATCCAATTGTTTCTGTTCCTCACTTCCGTTTTCTTTATGTCAGTTTCCTTTTTCTGTCTATAAATTTTACCCTAACACGTGGCAGCCCCATAGTTACTCTGAACCTATTCTGGTTCCGGTGGCTGCTGATTTGCGAATTGTTTTTTGCTCAATTAAACTCTGTTAAATTTAATTTGTCTAAAAGTTTTCCCTTTAACACATTCACAATCCATATGGTGAAGAGCCACAGATGTCACTTCTCCCTAGTAAATTCAAATGTCAGTGTTATTAATTCAAGACAATAAAGACCAAGAGAAGAATATTGTTATCATAACAACAATTAAATTCTCAATTTTTTCCTTGTCAATTAATTGACATCTGCAGTACAGATTTGTTAACATATGTGATGGATAGCCCAATATTAAATTAACCCTTTTTAAAATTTTTCTCTGAATAATTTCCATCACATCCTATAATATTATTATGCTTCTACATTGCATTAAAACCCTTAATGGCATGAAAAAGCAGAGTATTAAATCATTTGCTTTTCATTACAGTTAATACTTTTTAAAACTTTCTTATTCAAGAGTTCAGATTACGTCCTCTGGGTTCTTAAAAATGGAAATATGCTTAATAACTATTAGTTCATACATCTCAGTACTTTTGAAGTAACAGACTTTTTCAAAATTATTAATTATCCTATTTTGAAAGCTGTTGTTGTTCGATAACATATTTCTTTCTCCCTGTGAAACGAGCTATTTAACAGCCATTAGGTTTGTTTTTGTTTGTTTTCAGTGTAATTCTAAATGGCTAACTTCAGGCATGGCAGTGCTTCCTCTGAGCTCAGCTTTCTGAATTATTCAGTTTCAATTAACTTCCCACCAAAATGTTAGGATTGACACTGACTCACATATGAACTTGAAATTTAAATGTTTTCTCCTTCCTTTCATCAAAGGGACATTTGTGGATACATGAGATACCCCCAAGCGAAGCACTTAGTGCAGCTTCAAAGATCCACACTCATTTTGTAAGGTTTAATTATCTTTAATTTATCATTTACTCCATGACTTTTGAAAATTCATTAAAAAAAATTAATCTTAAGCCAAGGTATTCAGCCAAGGCATTGTACCCACACCACTGTTCATCTTGGAACAAGTCTGTCTTTTCTAAAATCGTATTTAATCTTACAGCATATAAGAATATATTTGGGATTAGGTGAAGAGAATTGGCAGTGTGTCATCAGAGTGAAGGCAAACGGTGCATTATTTGGCAAGGAATAGTAGCCTTGTTTTCAAGTTGTTTGTTTGGCTTTGATCTCCTAGGAGATCAAATACGTGTTCCCGGTTTTAGAGAAAATCTCTTTACCCATAGCCCTTATAACTTGTTAACAGATCAGATGATATTTCTTTCCCAATGTTTTATTTCAGACGAAGAAGCCCCCAAGTATATTTACCATAGACACATTTCTTCAGGTGTGATTTTAATGCACTTGTGTGATATTTAATCTGACATTTATACATAACAATGGATTTTTCCAAAAAATGTTGGCTGGCATCTATAAGACAAGACATCAGTTCTGTATTAAAAACTGGAGGACAATTGTGAATGACAAGAAAGAGCTTCCTTTTCTCTCTTTGAACCTCACGCCAAAGGTGAAGGCAAATATTTCAAGTGGACAAATAAACAATATTGTCATACAGTGGCAAATGGCATGAATGAAATTAAACAGGTAATATGATAGAAATAAATTAATGACGGGGTAGCTTTTAAAGCCATCAAGAAAGTTCTTTGAGAGGAAACATTATTTGAGATGTGAATGGTAAGAGAGGATGACATTGAGAGTTATGTGGAGAAGTCTTAAGTAGAGGGAAAAGCCAGCAACATTCTTAAGTTAGACCAAGTTTGGCATGTTTAAAAAATATATATATGTATATACGTATATGTATATGTATGTGCACGTGTGTTGTATATATATCAGTGTATCTGGGGACTATGAGGATGGGAGACTGATGAAGAAGTGGATTTCAACCACAAGTTCCCTGAGATCCATTAAAAGCTTAATGGGAAGATACTGAGTGGAGCAATTGCAGGGGAGTAATAATGTGCTTATTTCTTCATTTTTTTTAGTCACTCTGGCTGTTGAGTAGAAAGTTGCAAGGAGAATGTTGCAGTTGTTCAGATGAGAGACATTTAAGTTTACTGAAGAATGAATGCAAATGAGGAGGGGAAGACAACATCTGCAAACAAACCTTCAGAGAAATTGGAGTTAAGAAAAAATGTTTAAAATAATGAGAGACACTAGAATAAGTTAAAGTTGTATGCTGATGCAAGTGTTCCGATTGGCAGAGATAAATTAAGAACCTGGGGAAGAGAAGTGAAAGACTTGGAAACACACAGTGGAAAGTTTACACTGTCCAAGTATAAATCTCCGTCTTGAAAGGAGCAATCCCTTTCTCTTGAACAGGAGCAAAAACAGATTGTGGGTGTGGATGAATGAACACAGTCCATAGTAATTGTCATTAATCATATAGGGGATGCTCGGCATTTAGAGAAAACCTCCTGACCCAGTGTTGTGCATTTTACCAACAGGAAAGGCTAGGTCAATGGGTCACCTGCCAGACTTCATCCTTCTTCAGGGATATATTCACTGTTTGTAAAACAAGGGTTTGGAGTTTCCATAGTCAGTCATGTAGAGAAGGCTGCTGCCGAAACACCAGGTGATTTTGTCTTCAAAGGCTATTTTATGAACTCATTTTTGGTCTTATCTGAGTGACCTGGGATGTCTCTCTCCATCTTCTCATCCAGTAGATGTCCTGTGGTTAGTGTTCACCCTATGCTAAGAGTTCTCCTGTGGTAATTCACCACCTCCAAGTACGGCAAGTAAACAGTGCAACTTTCAGTATCTATGCTGGATCATTTATAAGTAACAGGGAAAGGTAAAAGGAAAAACAGATGTGTTTTTCCTAAGTAAATATCTTCTACCAAGACCAGGATGAGGCCCAGAACCAATTCAACTGAGACACAATTAGCAGGAGGTACTTGTGTGGTCTGAGACATCAGGCTTTTTCTTAATTATTCTAGACACTCTCTGCTATCCTGGTCCAGTTTCCTAAACACCAGCGTCTTGGAAATTTCAGATTCTTCAGTTTGCCAAGGTGCATGATTATGTGACCCTCAGTGGCTTCATAGCTACAGGCAGAAAAAGAATTGAGCTATGTGTGTCCTGATCTAAAGCCACTTCTGAGCTTTCAGACTGGCCAGCTTACACCAAAGCTTTTTCTCTTTCATGATCTTACTGTAGGTCCCAATGAGTAAATAATCTCTTCTATATCTTTACATTTTCAACCCCTGTAAATCTGCTATGAAAGGCAAAGGTCTGAAGTAGGTAAAACCTCTAGAAATAGTTTTATTTTATTTTCAAGTTTTTTTCTTATTTGGTTGTCAAGCCAACAGATGGGGACTGTACCAGATGAAGAACGTGAAGCTGAGCTGTTATAAGCAGGGTGACCATTATTTCGCAGTTTGTTTGGAATCATCCCGGTCTCTGCCCAGTTGTATGTGCAAAATAACCCACATTTTTAGGATAAGATACATGCTCTAAGTAGCTTGTTCAACATCACGTAGCTAATAGATGGCAAAACTGGTTTCGGGTTCAGATCACTCTTCTGTAACACGATATTGTAAATATGCAACCTGAGCTTACTAAGTAAATGTCTCTAGACACACATTCTATCACTAAAAGATAAAAGGGTTAAAATATAATGGTCTCAATGTCAATTCCTCTTTTAGACCTTCATCATTTCTACATATTATATTAGCCATATCAAAAAAACACAAATCAAGCTAGCCTCAGTATTTTTTGCTTATCGAGAACTTTTTTCCTATGGGAGTGTATCTGATAGTTAATTTTCAGATGCTCACTCAGTGAATACTTGCTCTATAGTTACCTTTGAATTCAATCTCAATCCCATAAAACTAAATATGTGGCTACATGTTTCAGTTTAGATTTAATACAGAAATAATAAAAGCATATTTAACAGAATTTTATTTCTTTAATATCTATTAAAGACAAAACTGGTTTTCTATTTTTGGATGTCAATTATTTCCACTTCGTCTTTTTAAGCTACAGCCGATAAATTTTCCATTTGGCTTCTCTCTAAGGTAAATCTTGGGGTGAGGGCTTATTTCTGAGGGTTCACAGGTCTCTGTTGTTTTGTTAGCTGCTAATTTATGAGCAGTGGCAGAAACCTGTAGTCTCACGTATCAAAATATGATTCTTGAATTTTATATCTCTTCTAAAACATCAAAAGAATAAACAAAGCCCACATATGGAAGTAGCTAAAACTTTTATAATAATAAATGATTGGGCTGAAGTTAGTCTCAAATCTCTTAAACACATAATTAAAGTGTGATATTTCATCTGACACAATTAGCTTCCTGAATGTCAGTTTAGCCTAATTAACTTGGTTGAGTCTGACAGGTATCAGCATCTCTTGTCTTTGTGCCCTTGTTATATTCTGGCACATTAAATTTAGTCTTAAAACATAAAAAACAAAGTATGCTACAAAGTCTCCGGAGCATTGACATGACAGTCACAATCTCCTTCATTAAGAAGAAGATACTGAGAGGATGAAAATATGGAAATTTAACCAATTTCCCATTGAATATTTCTGCATGAACAATCTATTCAATATCATTGAGGAAAACATTTTCTTATAATTTCAATATAATGTTGATCCAGTTTGATTAGTTATGATTACAGACGATAAAAAAGAAGAAAAAAGCAATGTCGACATCAACTTTTATGCCTTTCCTTTCTATAAACAGAATATGAATATAATGACTTAAAATAAAAAATTGTTTTTAGTAGTAAATATATTTTAATATTTCTATAAAATATAACAGCAATTAATTTAAAATTAGTTAAAATTAATATTTTTCAAATTTTAAATACATTTTTATATTTAATGAATTTTTTTTTTTTTTGCCAGTGATATGGAAATTAACCAAAGAAACCATTATGTAGAACTATCCCCAAATGTTGATCGGGCCCTGTTATTACTATTGTTATTATTATTTGTCTCATAAATTTCTACTTTTATTAGTGAAAATTGTCATAATAAATTGTCATAATTGTCATAATAGCAATAAATCCCAAGTAGAACAATCAATACAACCTACTGAAGCTCTTTATCAAGAGTGTTTCCCCAATATAGTGCTCTATTTATATCTTTTTCTTTTCTTTTTTGTGCATGCATAATCAAAATCTAAATATTAGGTATATAGAATTACCACATTTTTGAGGAAGTTTTGTAAAGTGTCAGGGTCCTAAACTCCTTGCATGACCTTGAGAAAGTAGCCTGTCAGCTCTCAATTAGTAATGCTACCTCTATGAGTGCTACATATATGAAATATCTGCTAAATGGATAAAATCACGGTATAGGAGTTACTTCTTCACTGGTAAGATTAAGATAGTGAAACTTTACAAAAAAAATTTGGAATTAGACAATGGTCTTCAGAAATGTTGCCTTCTGCTTATTATTGATATTAGAAATATAGCTGTAGATTGTAGGGGTATTTTTACTTACCTTAATTTCTAGAGAGTATTTTTTTGTTTATTGACTCTATATACTAGTTATCCTGATTTGAGCATCACATATTGCACACAGATAATGATATTTCAACTCTGTACCCCACAGATATATACAATCAACTATATTACGATAAAAGTAATTTTAAAAAGAACATCAAAATAAGAAACATAATAATTTGTTTCTAACCTAAATCTTACTATATGAGAAAAATATACACGTCTTGCTCCAAATGTTACTGTGCTTAAGAAATATGTAGTTTTTAAAAATTTAATTCTGTTTAACTTGCCTAAAGAAATCTAATTCAGAAAAAAAAAATTGGATGCTAATAAATTTTCCCACTTGAGAAAATAAAAAAAATGATAGTTTTATATTTGAGGCAGATAACCTATTGCTGAAATGACAATAGCTAATATGAGATAGTTATTGAGATATCTACTAGTATTTTGATATACTCTGACAACAAAATTTGTCAGTTCATGAAACTGTAAGATGTCTTGAATTGCCACTGTACTGTGATACCTATTAATTTATTGTAGAGATTACTGGCTTCGCTTTTGAGAATACAGGACACAGTCATCTCTAGACTTTTTTTATGTACAACTAAATAGCGCCATTTAAATGATTAATTGTCCCTTGTCACCTTTTATTTTAAAAAGAGTATATGCTACATAATTAGTAAAATGGCAAAAGTAAAATAAAATGGCAACTACAAATGCTGGCTCAGGGAGTGGACCAACTGGGACTCTTATATTTCTGGTGGCACAGCTGCTCTGGAAAACCGATCGGCTGTTTCTTATAATGCTAAACGTATGCTTACACTACCCAGTTATTTCGTTCATGGGTATTTACCCAAACAATTTGAAAGCTATGTTCACACAAAAACCCATATATGAATATTTATAGAAGCTTTATTCCTTGTCACCAAAAACTAGAGACAATTCAAATGTCCTTCATCTGACAAATGGCTAAACACACTGTCATATAATTTTACAGTGGAATACAGTAGCCCCCCTTATCTGCAAGGGATGGTTCCAAGACCCACAGTGGATACCTGAAACCAATGGTTGCTACAAAACCTTATATGTACTATGTTTTTTTCCTATATGTACATATCTATGATAAAGTTTAATTTATATATTAGGCGCAGTAAGAGATTAACAGAAACTACTAATAAAATAGAACGATTAAATAAAATAAGGGTACCTGGATCGTGATATCACAGAAGTAGATCTGATAACCAAGGAGGCTAAATGATTTATGGATGAGGAGCATCTACAACATGGATTGGCTGGACAGACGGATGATTCACGTCCCAGGAGAGATGGAGCAAGAGGGTGTGAGATTTCATCATGCTACTAAAAGCTGCTCTCAATTTATAACTTATTGTTTCTATCTGGAATTTTATATTTAATGTTTTGTGACCACTATTGAGCACAGTAACTGAAACCATGGATAGTAAAACCATGAACAAGGGGGCATTGCTCTACTCAACAATGAATAGAAATGACCACTGAAATGTGCAATAGCATGTAAGAATTTCCAATGAAAGAAGCTTTATTCTATCTAAGTCCACTTATATGATATTCTAGAAATGGACACAGATAGGAAACTTACCAGTGGTGGCATGGGGCTGGAGGTGGTGGGAGAGAATGACTGCAAAATGGCAACATAAAGGAATGGTTTTAGGTGATAAAACCTTTCTATATTTTGATTGTAATGGTAATTATATGACTGCATATGCTTTCAAAGCATAAACTGAATATCAAAAAGTGAATTATATATAAAGTATATAATTTAATCATTAATTATCATCCTTTTTTAACTCCATATTATTTGATTTACTTGTAGGAGTGATTTCTGTTGCTTTAGGATAGCTGCTAAATACATTTTGCAAGAATTATTGATAATTATATTGTAATAGAGTGTCATCTAAAGACTTTCAATTACTCTCGAAAGTTAACTTTTGAATGAATACAAGCAAAATGTTGAAAATAATTGTATTTTATTACATTTTATTAATGAAACAAGAACATTTTCCCTTTAGAAAAAGCAGAAAAAACTTTGTTGTGTGGGAACAAAAATCTGTAATTTACTAACAACGCCAGTTACCATTTTACAAGCTTGTTTTATTTTTAGATAGTTTTTAAAAATAAAGCATAAAGGCATTTTCCTAAAAGGAAGGCAAAAATGGAAATTATACTCACTCTAATCAATGTCATTCATTTCATTAGACTTTGTTTTCCAGTCATTAAAATAACTGACTTTTCCTGGGTTTGAGGATGTAAGATATGGGGGCTTTCTTTGTTTCTTTTTAAAATAGCTTTATTTGAAGTGATTTCATTCCTGTGAAAGAAGGAGAAAGCAGAGATAATTACAGCAGTGTGCTTTACAAGCTCATGGGGTTTCAACTTTTCCATAGTTACTTCTTGAATTAGTTCTATTATAAAAATAAAACCCTTCACAGCTCATTGTCACTGGGGTTGTTCCCTTAAATGAATCACTTCTCATCTTTTCTTCTTAATATTTGACAAGGCACAACCATTTTCAAAAAACGCTTTTCAGATCAAACTTTAAAATATCCTCTTTTTAAAAAAAAAAAGTCTCAGAAGAAGAAAGGTAAAAGACAACTGTCTTGTGAACTGGGCAAATGAAACAATTAAATTATTAGCTTCACAAGAAAAGTTTTGATGATTAATCAATTTTTAAAATGTGTCAGATTGTCCAATTATCTCAATGAATCTAAAATAGAACTATTTCTAATTGAAAAATCTATTGCTCTCTGAGAATTCATAAATTGTAAATTAATAAGTATGTATTGGTTTTTAATGTGGAGCTTATCAGAATAAATAAAGTGTGAGAAATGTTGTTTCCAGAATCTGAATTTCAATAAATAAAATACATTTGTTATTTTATTACTAGATTATGGGCTAAATGTCACATCATATTTATAGAAGATTTGATTACTTTGCCTGGCTTATTATCACCATATCTTTTCTCTCTACTCTTAAAACTTGAGGTCTAATTCCAATTAAAAAATAAAATTAAAATAACTGCAGGTCTTCATGGATCTCATTAGGACCACGCATAGACTGATTTCCCACCAGTATGCTTCCCTCCGTATTCCCTTTATATAACAGGTTGAATTTGTCCCCCTCAAAAAAGACATGTTAGGGCCGACCCCGTGGCGCACTCGGGAGGGTGTGGGCTGCGGGTTCAGATCCTATATAGGGATGGCCGGTGCACTCACTGGCTGAGCGCAGTGCGGCCGGTCACAAAAAAGACAAAAATAAAAATAAATAAATAAATAAAAAAGACATGTTAAAGTCCTAACCCTAAGTACTTGGCAAGGCCAAGACTGAAACGATGCATCTGCAAACCAAGGAACGACAATGGTCGATGGCCACTCCCAGAAGCTGGGAAGATGTAAGGACCGTTTCAGACGGAGCATGGCCCTGCTGACACCTTGATTTTGGATTCTTAGTCTTCAGAACTGTGAGATAACAGATTTCTGTTTTAAGTCACTCACTTTGTGGGACTTTGTTATGGAGACTAATACACTTTAGAAACAAAACTCCCTGCTTCTTACTGCTGACCTGGAAGTGGTGATCGGTCAGAGGATACATTTTCTGGGACTCCTTGTGAATTAGGCCCACTTTGCCTGATGACAAGTGCAGTCGTGTGCCTGCTGCTCTACGCTTCCCCTTCCCAATGCCTGGAACATGGACATGGAGCCTCAGTATTCTCAGGGAAATAGGAACCTCTGGCAACAGTATAGAACAAACTAGTATGGTGATAAAAGAGGGTGTGGAAGTCTATACATCTAACCTTTTTTTTGGACTTTTTTTTTAAACCACTGCTAAAGGTCAGCACTAAAAGTCCATCAGTAGATTGAGTATGCAGACCCGAAGTATGAATGTTCTCTGAGACAGTGAGTTAATGTTACAGGATTTATACACGTGCACATGCACAGTACTTGACACATAAAGAAATCTATGGATTAACTACAATGCACTATAGCCTATGATTATTTATTTCACTAGACTACTTATATCTACATGGGTCAACCAAATTAGTTGTTTATTATGCTTTGAATATTTCTGCAAACTCATGTTGGAATTTAATCCCCAATATGATATTTGAAAGGTAGGGCCTTTGAGAGGTGATTGGATAGTGAAGACTGTGTCCTACTAAATAGATTAATTAGTTAATGAGTTAATGGTTTAATAATTTATCATGGAACAGACTTGTGGCTTTGTAAGAAGAGCAAGTGAGCGTGTAAAACCACTCTGGCCATCCTTGCTATGTGATACCCTGTGGCACCACAGGACTCTGTTGTGTTCCCACCAAGAAGAAGTCCCTCAATAGATGTACACCCTGGACCTTGGACTTCCCAGCCTTCAAGACTGTAAGAAATAAACCTCTCATCTTTATTATACCCACTTTCAGGTATTCTTTTATAAGCAACAGAAAATGGACTAATACATTTATAATATTAATGATATTAAACCAGGTGGGGAAGAAGGATAGGACATAATTTCCTTATTTTCTCTTAAGGCCCAGACAGAAGATAGATGGGTTTGGATACTATTACCTCCTCTACTTTATCTTACTCAGAGATGCAAGTTTATTAGATCACACCATGCTCATGGCTGGGTCCCATGACTAGGAAAATTTTGTGCTTTGACACTTTACTCATATTTACTATTTAAATTCTACAATATAGCAGTAGCTTAATCCTTATTACTTAAGAAAATGATAAAAATTCCAAGAGGAAAGTTTCTGTGGAGAGGTTTAAATCAACTTTACCTAGTTTTCATTTCTAATTCAAAAGATCTGATAATCAAAAGTAGACCTTTAGGAAATGTCTAAAATGTTTTTGAAAATAGTACAAATCTTATCAATGAGAGAATTGACTGAATTCAAAATTCACTGAATAACTGTGAACTTAAATAAATTATTTAATTTTATAGATTCTCAGTTTCTCTATGTCTAAAATAGAAAGATAATACCTATAAAGTATGTTATTTTAAAAATGAAATGAAATACTTATTTCAAAATACTTGGCATACAGTAGTTACTCCATGCATTTCTCAGCCAACTAATGTTAATATCATGTTATGTTAGAACGTGATTTCTCTTCACAACATAGCACTGTTCAAGTCTTCTGAGAAGAATTTCCATTCATGTAATCATTTATGAATCCTGGCATTTCCCCATGACTTCTGCTTACTTAACATTGGGATCCTCACTATTATTTGCTGATTATTTATTTTATCAATGAATGTATGATCTTTACTTCCAGTAATTCATAATTGTCAAATATGGTATCAAAAGGGCCTAATTGTTAGGAATGTTATGCAATTAAAGTGAAATTTCTTTCATGGTGATGTTCAGTGCAATTATTCAAAATTTCTTTGTAGTAGCTCCAGTTAGTAATTTTGTCCAGATCACCTGGGGTCTCCTTAATAGCTCTGTGTACCAGATGCCGAGATATTCAGATGCCCCAAGAGGTAAACATGCCTGCAATTTTAACAAGGTGTGGGGCATTGAACAGTTGGCTGGTGTAGGATTAAGAAAGTCCATCTCTCTTATCTCAGTGAAAAACACACTCTGGACTGATTTTTATGATCCTGAATCTTGCTAGCACTACAGCTGACTGGCTTACTCCCTTTTCTCCACCTGTTTTCCCCCTAGTCCCTTACCTGATTCTCCTTGGAACGTTTTCTTAATAAATCACTTTCACAGGAATTCTTGTCTCAGATTCTGCTCCTGGGAAACTATTAGACATCCTTCTTTATGCTGTTAAAATACCGTGATAAAACTCAACATATTTAAAGAGAAATGTTCTCTTTAGATTATAGCCACAAACAAGTCATTATAAGGTATATTTTTCTGTAAAGATCTCAGTAAGTGCACATCTATTCACCAAAAAAAGTGAGAAGAATATTTATTTTAAAAATTTCATAAATATCTTCTTTGTAAAGATGAAGCGATTTTACTTCGCAGGCAAGTATCTTATTTTATTAGTTACTGGCAAGGCAACATAAATTACATCCACGTCACAATTATACATTTATTCTAATTTATCCTGGCCAAAGTTCCTGGAGCTTGGTTTATATTTATGCACTACCTTCACAAATTAGGTATCTCCACCTTTTTCATATTTTTATTCTTTTGTGTTACTCTTTCACCCCTATGGTGTAAATATTTACTGTACGTATGCCAGACAAAAGCAATGGTATAGAATTTGTGTATATGGATTCATTCATAAATATGAAATAAATGTTTCCAATAAAATAATTTTGTAATTTTTATCAGAACGTTAACAAAATTTATCCACACACATATTACATTGTTTTTTCTCCATTTTTTACAAGCTAATCTTATTTAATAGAACAGAAGACATAGTATATTAGATGTCCAAAAAATATAACTTCTATTTCATTAAAATTCTACTAGTCATAGATTCTATCTTTCTATAGACACAATTCAAAAGAACAACAGCTAATGGAACTATATCTGTACAAATATCTGAGTATGTATCATACAGCACATTAATAAACCTGTTGCCTAAAGCTCAGAATTCTATGGGTACTTTATTAAAATTTTCTACTTTCATAAAGAATCCAATATTTATTTTATCAAGCCCTCTTGAATGCACCTGTCTTAAATTATTTTCCAGATTTAAAATATTGATGCTATTTAAATCAAGTATACTTTGTGACTTCAGCCACACATTTGTAAATATACCTGAACAGAATTTAAAATTATTTTTATGATGAATTCTGGCATGTAATTTTAGGTTTGCATTACTAATTATTTGTGACAGAGTAAAAAGCTAAAGCTGTATGTGATTAAGTAGTTTACCTGGTCACACATGTGGAAGTAGGACTGGAAGGGACTTAGGCAGAGGCAGGTGAATTCAAAGCCGGTGCTCCTTCCCACTTAGGGTGTTTTCCTCATGAGAAATAAAAGCACACTGATGTTAATATGTAATGCTGTTACAACATACATAATATTGAATTCTAGAAAGTACAAACAAAATTGCAACAAAACCACACAAATTATTTAAATGAGGTAAATGAGAAGTAAGGTGCTCTAAAGGGGACAGAGCATTAACTTTGGCTTTAATGGATGAATAGTATTTCCAAAGCCAAGAGAATGAACTGATACAATCTTTTGTCAGATAATTTAGCATGTTTTATGTAAATTTAAAATCTGCGTACTCTTTCAATGATTTCCAATTCTAGAGATATCTATCCTCTAAACATGTCTAAAGGTATACTAACACATATGATCATTACCATCTTATGGACAAAAATATAAAGTTTGAAACTATATAAATGATCATCAAGAGAAGAATGGATAAGTAAAGTTATAAGTATATATTGGAACAAATAAATTACGGATGCAGTTTGAAACAGGCAGATATTCTGTGGTACATTCTCACATGGAAAATAGGAACTTTCTAAAAAATATGCATAGTGTGATTCCATGTATGTAGAAAGAAGTAAGCTATTTTACTGTAGAAAGTACATATCTTTTTACATACATATAGATTACTAAAATGCATTTTCAAAACTGTGGAAGGATATACCAAAACTTGCTAGGCATTGTTAGCTCTAAAGGGAGCATTAGGATTAGTAAGAGACAGTACAGGATCACATTGTGGCAATGATCGTTAACAGAGTTTTCACTTCTTATCCTTTATAATTTTCAGTAACTAAACTTTTATTCACTGCATGAATTCAGGTATAATTTAGCCATTAAAATATTAATGTATAGAGCTAGAGGAGTTAGTTCTCTGCTTAGATTTCCTAACGTTAATCAGAAAGCAAAGAACTAACTACTACTCTACTTTCTCCACAACCACATTGTCAGTCTTTACCACCTCCCCGCAATCAAGCTAGATACTGTCTGAAAACTTCAGGCAGTTCTGTCACCATAATAAATTGTACAATAAGTTGTAAAAATACTCAAGATTAGTCTCTTATCACCTATCATTCTTGTAAACCCTGATGGCAAGCATTTCTCAATCCCCATTTACAGAATTGTATGTCATCTTTTCAACTTTTGTTCCATATTAATATGCTCCTCATTATCTATTGAATTATCTAACTAACCTTTCTCCCTTTCCTCACAATACATTTCTGTTTTTCTCTCTAAAACCACCTTGGCGTTATTCATTAAACATTTGGAATCTGGATTATAGCCTTCAGTTTCATGCAAGTCCTACCCGAATCAAAGGTAAAGTTCAAGAATTCATTAAGATAAGCTTTGCAGCAATTTAGCTTGAAAATTCCTGCAAAGTAAGAAAAGGAAATAAGCAATAAATGTTAAAAAGAAGCGACTATGTACAATTATCATCTACATAGAAAGTCCAAGAGAATCAAAAATTAACTATAAATAAATAAGGTTCAGTAGCAGAAGTATAGCAACATTGTGTGCAAAAGTAAATAGCTTTCTGAGAATGATTTCTTGAATGTCACTCCAAAATCACAAGCTACACACACACAAAAAAGGTAAGTTGTACCTTGTCAAAATTAGAAACTTTGTGCATCAAAAGACACAATCAAGAATGAAAAGGCAACCCATAGAATAAGAGAAAATACTTCCAAATCATATATCTGATAAGTGATTGCTATCCAGAATATATAGAGAACTCCTACAGCTTAACATCAAAAACAAACAACCAAAAAATCCCATACCTATTTAAAATTGGGCAAAGAGTCAAGAATAAACATTTCTCCAAAGAATATATACAAATGGCCAATAAACACATGAAAAGATGTTTAAAATCAATAATCATTAGAGAAATGCAAATCAAAATCACAAGATACCACTCTACAACCATTAATATGACCATTATTTTTTAAAAAACAAACAGAAAATAACAAGTGTTGGCAAGGATGTTGAGAAATTGGAATTCCTGGGCATTGCTGGTGGGAATGCAAAATGCTGCAGTTGCTGTGGAAAATGGTATGGTAATTCCTCAAAAAATGAAATATAGAATAACCATATGATCCAGCAATTCCATGTGGGTATATACCTCAAATAACTGAAATCAGGGATTCAAACATTCATTTGTACATCAATGTTTTTAGCAGTATTATTCACAAAAGCTAAAAGGTAAGAACAACACAGCTTTTTAATAAAATGAAATTGTGGCACATGCTATAATAAATGAAACTTGAACACATTGTGCTAAGTGAAATAAGCCAGTTATAGAAGGACAAATATTGTATGAGTCCATTGATACGTGTTACCTAAAGTAGCGAAATTCATAGAGATGGAAAGTGGAATTTTGGTTGCTAGGGGCTATGGGAAGGGGAGTCACAGGAAGTTAGTGTTTATCAGGTACAGAGTTTCAGCTGGAGGTGATGAAAAAGTTCTGGAGGAGGAAGATGGTGATGGTCGCAAAACAATGTGAATGCACTAAAGCCACAGAGCTGTGTACCTGAAAATACTTAAAATGTTAAATTTTATGTTATATTACAAATTTTACCACAATAAAAATAAATAGCTTTCTTACAATCATAATTTAGAAAACATAATAGATAAAATGACTGAAATTCAGAATTAGAAACAAAACATGAATAATTGAGAGTAAAACTAACAAGAAATATGGAAGCTGGTAGAAAGGCACAAACCCTTATTCTCAGGGTAGGTTGCAGCCCATACCTATAGGAAGGAAAATAAAACTTTACTGAAGACAAAAATTAGGATATAAATAAGCATAGATGTAAACCATTTAACTTTATAGAATGGCTCAAAGTGGGCATCTTTTTCCCACAAAATAGAATTTGCCAAACCCCTCTGTATCATGGGAGCCCCAAATCTGAGAAGGCATTCATGTAGTGTTTGCCCATGCCAAAGAACTCACCCAGTATTTCAATAGGTAGAGACATCTAAAAGAAGAGAGAGGAGCATGTGTCTTTCTTCTCTGCTCTCTCTGTTTCCACCATCTTGCAATGTGAGACCCTTGGGTCACTGTCACCACCACCAGGTGGACTTTGGACTTCCCAGCCTCAAAAACTGTAATGAATAAATTTTTTCTTTATAAATCACCCAGTTTCAAGTATTTTGTTATAAGCAATAGAAATGGACTAATATAGAATATTGGTACCAGAGAAGTGGGATGTTGCTTATAACAGATACTTGAAAATGTGGAAATGACTTTGGAAGTGGGTGTGGAGGAGAGGGTGAAGGAGTTTGTATGACTAAGAAGAAGATAAAAAGAGGACAGAAAGTTTGGAATGTCTTAGAGACTGGTTACGTGGTGGCGAGCAGAATGCTGATAGAAATATAGACTGTAAGGACCATTCTAAAGAGGTCTCAGATAGAAATAAGGAGTTTATTGGAAATTGGGGTAAAGATCACCTTTGCTATGAACTGGCAAGGAACTTAGCTGCATTGTGTCTATGCGCTAGGACTTTGTGGAAGTTGGAACTTAAGAGTCATGAGCCAGAGTATTTGGTGGAAGAAATTTCTAAGCAGCGAAGCATTCAGGAAGCTGCATGACTACTTGTAACAGCCTACACTGAGTTATGGCAGCAAATACTTAACATAAAGCCTGAATTTAAAAGGGAAGCTGAGTGTAAAGATTTGGAAAACCTGTAGCCTGGCCATGTGGTAGAGAAGCAGAGAGCATTTTCATGAGGAAAATACAGTAGTGCTGAGAAGATTAGCACAAAAGAAAGGGATTATTAAGAGAAAGGGGTTAAGGCCCTGAAGGTATTGCAGAAGCCTCTGGGGCCAGCACTTCCATTTCAGGCCCAAAGACGTAGGGAGACAGAATGGTCTTGGGGAACAGGCCTGAGGTGCCCTCCACAGGCTCGCTGTTCAGGGGCCACCTAGGGAAGCTGCTTCCAGCACCAGGACCCTGGTTGCTTTGGCTGCTCCAGCTGTGGCTAAATTGGTTCCAGGTGTGGCTGGACCTGCAGCTTTGGAAAACACAAGCTGGAAGTCTTGGCGGCATCCACGTGATGTTAAGTCTGAAGGCTCGCAGAATGCCAGAGCTGTAAAGGCTTGGGAGCCTCCACCCCAATTTCAAAGGATGTATGGAAAAGTCTGGGGGACCAGTAAGAGATCTGTTGCAGGGGTGGATTCACTGCATAGATCCTTCACTAGTGCAATGCCAACTGGAAATGTGGGGTCGGAGTTGCAGCAGAGAAACCCCATTAGTGCCATGCCTAGTGGAGACATGGGAGCAGGACAGCCACAGTATCCCAGTTTTGGGGAGCTACCAGAGTGCAACACGAGCCTGGGAGAGCTAAGTGTGGCCTGGGACCAGGAAAGCCATAGGAGTGGAGCTGCCCAAGGACTTGGGGACCCAACACACACACCAGTGTGCAGAGGACACTGAATATATAGTCAAGGTATATGATTCACTAGCTGTAAGATTTAATGCCTGCCCTGCTGGGTTTCAGATTTGTTTAGTACTTGTTACCCCTTTCTTTTGGACTATTTCTTCCTTTTTGAATAGGAATATTTACCTTATGCTTGTTCTACCATTGTATCTTGGAAGATGGACTTTGGTCTGCCCAGGCTCAGAAACTGTAAGCAATAAATTCCATTTTCTTTATAAATCACCCAGTTTCAAGTATTTTGTTATAAACAACAGAAACAGACTAATCCACACACGTTTACTGAGATGCCCTGTGGTTCTTCACAGTATGTTATTCAAAGAACCAACAAACCTAACTCTGAACTACCAGCGTGTTTCTGGTGGTGGTCATTGGCTGGAGGATATCTAAAATCATAAGAATTTCTTCCACACTCATGTTAAGGTGAATGTGCAAATTTCTCTTTACTGTTTCTATAGCATCAGAAATTGCATACAGCCTAATTTCCTAACATAAGTTTGCTGCATTTCCTAGTGTCACGCTGGCACTACCCATCTCTCTTCTAACATCCCCTCTGCGTTGCTAAAGAGAAGCTTTCCATTCTTCCCTGCCCTCATGAGCCAGGATAGTATTGGACAAGTGGAGCAACTGGAAATGTTTGGAAGGCAGAGAAGAGTCAGAGCCTTTATTCTCATGAGTTGCTTGCACCTAGATGCCTGGGAAAATGAGATATTTAGAGCAGGGTTTTTTTGTTTGTTTGTTTGTTTTTGTGGGTGAGAGCCACTTGCTGGGCTGTTGCCCCCTGAAATATTTTGTGGAACCTCTCACAGAGACTCTTGAAAATGGCAGCAGTTCCCACATCAGGATTTCAGGCTGAGATTCTCAGTGCCTCCTTCCGACCTAACTTGGCTTCTCCAACTTCCCATGATATTCTATGCTGTTATACCAAGTCTTCCTATTAAAACCCTACGTGTGGATTACAGACTGCCTCTGCTTTTCTGACTGAATATAGATTGATATAGTTAGAAAAGCACTTAAATAAATTATGGTATACCTATACTGTGAAATACTATAGAGCAGTCAAAAAATAGGAAGTAGCTCAGTGAATCCTAAATCCTGATTGTTAAGGAAAAAAAACTTTAAGGAAAACACAAACACTACTGTCCTATTTACAAATGCATTTATGAAATTGTTAACAGTTGTCTCAAAAGAAAGTACTGTAGGGAAGGGTTGGATGTATGGAGACGGTCACATTTGTTTTTTTCCTCAAACTTCTGCATCACTTACATTTTGTAGGTAAAATTCTAAAAAAAGCAGCAAAAACTGCCTACCCCCACCCCCTTAATTCCAGTGATTGTTATCTCCTATGCAGAAACTTCTGAGAGCTATGTCCAGGACAACATCCTGGATTTTGATCATTGCTGATACGTATTCCTCCTGCAGAAAATGTAAGTACATAAGTACAGCATTCTTCTAACATGCAATCCTAACTTTCCACTTCGGCATTAACATTAAGCCACATTTCAACATCACAAATATCTAGATTACCAATTTTTCTGTTTTCTTTAATTCATCAGTCTTCTTACTCTGGTGTCTGTTTCTTTCTATTCATCTCAATTGTTTTGAACAGCACTTTAATTCTCTAAAATCTTTTTTTTTCCTATCTTTCTAAAAAAATTCAACCCCCCAGTCACTATTTCAATCTGATTCCTCCACTCCCAGACAAGGAAAAATACACCGTGTAGAAGAATATTTTCCAATTTCCAGACTGTTGTTATCTGAAGCTAATAAACTACAACCATAGCTGGGTTCTGAATATACAGTCAGTATTTTAGTTTTCTTTAATCGTCTCTCTTATTCCTGTCCAATATAATTCTAAGCATTTATTCCCCCCAAAACTTTATCATTAAATGCTATTATTTCATTTCTTAAATATTTTTGTCATTCATTTTCTGAAAAACAAAATTATGTGACCACCAAATGAAAGTTTGTCATATTCTCACCAAAAATATATCTATATTTATAATAATTAAAAATTCCTGTTCTAATATGTCAGAGAATTAACTCTTTTCTGCTGCCCCAGTAAAATCTCTCCAGGGTGATGTTGCTGTATAGCTTTCCTTTCTTTCTTCCATATCCTTTGTAATGGTGGTTGCCCCTAAATACATTCAACTACCTCCCATTGTTGGCCTTTACTTTTTTTCCTTTGACCTTAGGCAACCTTTTAATAACTCTTTAATGGCTCTACTACCTTTTACCAAAACTTCCCAAAGGATGTTATCTCTAATTGACTGACACCGAAATCAGCACCTGATTTGCATCCTCATTAATTTTAATAATATATAACTACATTCTAGGTATATTGTAAGCACATTACATATTTAAATGTTTTCAAGCTTTCCAACAGCACTAAATGGTAAATACTATTATAATTCTAATTTTCAGATTTTAAAACAACCATAGTGTTGAGACATCTTGCCCAAAGTCACATAGCCATCAAGTGAATGAACAGAATTTTAATCTCAAATGGTTAATACCCAAATCCAACTTCTTAACCATTTTTAGTCACACTACTTCTCTCTGCACAAATTAGTGAAATAATATTATCCTTTAAACAGGGAAGAGATTACATTTGGTCCATGACTCACAGAAACAGTGATAGTCTATTTTTGTGATGTACATTCTCTAAACTCTGTGTATATGTAAACATTTTTTTACATATAATAAATTTTGTAAAAACTCCACCACAGTGGTCAACTAAAGGGTCATCCCCAAGATTCTAACTGGTTTCCTTGCCTTTGGTTTATATCTTGCCCCAGTAGAAACTTTAACAAAAAATTTCCCATGGCAACTTTTACCCACCACTTACAAAACCCCCTTTTCACTCTTCTGGGAGTGATCTTAATCCAAGGGCCATTACATTTTCTCCCCTTAGAGCAGTTTACAAGTTCCAGGTCTTTCTGGAATCATCTCAGTGGACATCAGTAGGATGAATGTTGATGTTCAGTGAAACACCACATTCCAGAGAAATTTCTAGGTGAGGAACATTCCAGTGCAATTCTGAAAAATATTCAGATACTATCCACATTGCCTCCTGCTCTCTATCTAAAGGTAGGATGTTTTATCACCTGAAGGTGGTAGGACCGTTCAGTAGACTGAAGGAGGAATTTAATGACTATTGACAAACACATGTAACAAACATTGAGTGACTTTCAGCAAATGGCCCAAGTACTCTGATAGATTTTATTAGTTTCTCTAGAGAAACAAAATTCTACATCACTATCGGATTTCAGTTAGAACTTCTTTTGCCTCATTTGGCTAAACAGATACAGCCTACCTATGAAGACATACTAATCAACCACAAGCAAAGTGGATTCCCAGTCAGAGAGATTTTAAGCTCCGGTTTTCTAATAATACACATTCTCCCTTTAGTAAAGACCTGTGAATCATCTCCTAGAGAGTGTGATGTGACCTTAGCACAATTTTCTTAAGAAAACTGGCAATAAAATATCGTTCCATCTGTTCCACAGTGTAGGAAAAGTTACTGCATGTTAGTACCAGATGTCTCAATCAGCATTTGGGGATTTTTCTAAGGTTCTGCCATAATACTATTATTCAAGGCAGAAGTCCCACTTTGATTTACCAGCAAAGAGTGAATGGACCTCTGTGTTTGAAATTACAGCCTTTATAAACACTTTCTGTGTTTCTCTGATGTTATTCACGCTTTCCTGGTGTCACCGTAAACTGAGAAACTCGTCATGTAATTTTCATTTCTGCACTTTTAACTTCAGTATCTAGAAACAAATGTGGTGTCTCCTCAGCTTCGACTTCTCTTAAATATTTATACAGCAAGATCTTTTCTGTCATTTACTTGTCAAAGAGGAATTTCTTTACCATTCAATATTTCTAATTTTTTTGGTTTTTTGTTAGACTTTACTTTCTATGAGGAAGGAACATTTTTATATTTATATGGTACCTCCAGTACCTAACTAGAATAATGTTTGGTGTAAATATGTGTTCAACATTGATTTGGTAAATGAATGAATCATCAAAACAAAATTTTTGTATACATGGAGCTGAAATCTGAATTTTAAAAAAGGCTTATAAAATAACAAAATAACATTGGTCAGATTGCCTTTCTCAATAAATATTGATTGAGCAAATGAAACATTACAAATGATATTCATTGTATATGATTGAGAAAGAACTCTTGCAACTACATGTGATGATGTTGCATTGCCAGGATTCTAAAAATAGTCTAAAGGAAAAACATTATTATGCACGGTTTTATTCCAAGTCTTCAAATAACTCTATTATATAAAGACCATTTTGTTTTTTCTTTCAATTATGAGCCTTAATTAAAATATACATTACTGCTAGATAAAATATGTATATCTAAATTTCACATAGCACAAAATACAAGATCTGGCTTTAAACACATTAGTATGAATGAAGAAACAAAGACCAGGTTTTTTGTTGCTAATGAAAGTATTATAGAGTTAAAATAAATGTAATTGAGTATTTCTATTTTCAATTTTTTAAAAGATTTCCAATTAAAACTATAATCCCCTTTACTACACACAACTGTGTGAAATAATATGCTTATAACTTAGTTTAATGAAATAGAGAAGGCGTGATTATGGTTTGGCAATGAGATTTTCCTACACACAGCCTATTCCTATTACATGCTTGGCAAATGCTTATAAGTATTCAGGATCTGAGCCCAAAAGTCAAAACCCTTATTAAGAAGAGAATTATTTCTCATCATACATTTTGCAAGGTTTCTTTATCTTCCTTAAAATCAGTAAATAAATCATTATTTAACCATGCAGAAAAGTGCTTATTGCTTCTCTCTTCTCTTCAGCTTGATAGAATTAAAAAAACAATAGCAAAACAAACAATGACATACTCCTTTTGGCTACTTGTTTAGTACCACACATAGCACCTTTAACATCACGATTGCAGTAAGGACTTGATTCAATTCTAAGGCTGAAAATTTTTTAAATTAAGTTTGCTTTACTTAGTTTCCATCAGAAGAAATGGAGCATGTGACTCTGTTCTTCCAGTCACTAATATGTGTAATTCTCACCAACATATCCACCAAAATATGGGTGAGACTGAATCTGCTTTTGAGGAAGGACAATTTACTTATATAAGTAATCTTTTTGCTAAAAGAAAGACTAATCCCTAGATTTTCAAAAGATCTTGTTCAACTTGACAACTTCCAAGATCCCCTCTGCAGAACCCTGATTTTAGCCCAGTCTCAGGAGCACAAAAGCAGAATTTTGCTTTAGGTACTGTTACTTTACCAACCACTGATGAATATTCTTAATCCTATCCAATGGGAACAAATCAGAGTGACATTATCCCCGGCAGCGAGGTGGGGGTGGTCAAGAAGACTAGTTTGCAAGATTCAATGAATGAATTCTGGGCATTGTCATGTTCCTTAAACTGAGATTATTAATTATAATCACAGAGTATTCTTAGTCCATAGAATTTGGTGTCCTTACTGCCCCCTCCTCGTCTTTAGAGTTATTTAGAATGGGGTGTTCTCAGCCCCATTTCTAAGTAACACTTCATGCTCCTGCTGTCGTTGTCTTCTTGCCTTGGATACTGCCCCTTACCAAGTCCTGGGCAGACCTGTCTCACCTCATAATGGAAACTACTTTTACCCCCTGCCCTGAAATGTGCATCTGCTTTCCTCATATTCTATGACACCAGTTAACGTGTCTTACTCACCATTCTCTAGAACAGAGGCCATTGAATATTATCATGGACACAGATAAAGACCTATCTCACTACATTTCTTGGGGTTAGAAAAAATTCAAATTGTCTTGGAAAGGCCAGTGCTTAGTTACAGTGATATTCCTGACTTTAGTTCTTCCTGCTTTCAGCTTCCTCCC
This sequence comes from Cynocephalus volans, assembly GCF_027409185.1. NCBI lineage: Eukaryota > Metazoa > Chordata > Mammalia > Dermoptera > Cynocephalidae > Cynocephalus > Cynocephalus volans. The sequence continues at coordinate 27,907,860 of NC_084461.1, read as the reverse complement.
CTTCCCTATGGGCAAGTGCTCCAATAGTCTGGTAGGTGATCCTGCTATAGTTAGGACAGATATTAAGACTTTTGAACTACTATGCTTTCTTTTCTTTTTTTTTTTTTTTTTTTTGTCCTTTTTTGTGACCGCGCTCAGCCAGTGAGCCAACCGGCCATCCCTATATAGGATCCGAACCCGCAGCAGGAGCGCTGCTATGCTCCTAGCGCCGCACTCTCCTGAGTGAGCCATGGGTTTGGCCCAAATTATGCTTTCTTTGATGGGCAACATGAAGCCATTATAAATTTTTGCAGAGGACAGTGTAATGATTAAAGTTGCTCTTGAGCAAACTCGTTGAATAATGTGATTTTGCAGAAGGTGAGGAAAATGAAAGCAGAAATATTTTTTTGCTATGTTCCAGCTGAAAATACAATTGCTTAAAAACCCTGAAAAACAGTGACTGATAAAAAGGGCTCTATACTTTACATCACTTTAAGGAATATTTGAAAAAGTAAATTTACATAAATATTTCAACAAATGAATTTTTTAAAAGTTCAGAGACTCCTTTTGTTTATCTTTCCATATTATTTCCAAAAGTGCCATATGCAAATTTTTAAAAAAATCACCTGTAATATGTTGGTATTTGTTTTGCATGTGTGCATATAAAGTTTACATTAAATCCAATTTATTTTTTATTTTGGACCATTTTTTGACACAATTTTTTAAATGGCCTCATTATAAAAACTAGTCTGAGAGTCACTAAAAAGCAAAATTCTTATAGTGCACTCCAGTTTAACATTATTTGTGAATTTAAGTTAGTTCTCATTAACCATTCAGATCTCACACAGAGCAAAGGAAAAGATTACACTCATAGGAAATCAGTGTAAAATATTTGGACTTAAACTATAATTAATGACTACATTTTTCTTCTTAGTTGAGTTAAAGCAAACTCAAAAGCCTTTAAATGTCATGAAAACTGTTCAGAGAATAATTGTGAATGTAATGTCTATGGTAAAAAAATTCATATGCAATAAGAGGGACAACTACAGACAATTTACCTTTCAGTTTTAGATAAAATCCAGCACTAGGAATTACTGACAAAAAGATTAAAAATTCGAACATGTAAATGTTACCGTATATATGAGAAGGGCCTACTGTCCTAGCATATTTGGTGTAACATCTATATTTAATTCCATCTTGCTGTGTCTCAGGATCTATGCTAGCCTTTTTAAGCTGATTCACAGGCACAGACAGAGTACATTTATTTTCATGTATCAACAGCCCCAGCTGTCTGCTTCTGAAGATAGATACAGAAAACCCTCATTCAAGTAATTAACCAAATGAAAACTTTCTTCCATGTCATTAATAGATCTTCTACACTAAAATGAAAGTAAAATTAATCTTTTTTGGATTAAATGATTGGATGCTTAAGTAGTCTAAATAGCAACTATGAAGAAATGGTCATTGCTACATACTTTCTCTTATTATACACATATATTTTGGTGAGCAGCAAGAATACATCAATGACTAAACTTACAAATGAGAAAACATTCAGGAACTTTATAATGAACTGACCAATAAATGAAAAGAAATGTTACAATTAATCCTAGAAAAGAAAACCACTGCTAGTGCATAAAATGCTTTTAAAACAAGGATGCCAGATTTTCTACAATGTATTGCCCTCTAGATACATAAAAATGTCTTACTGATACTGATGGTTGTATGTGTGTGGAAGACAGGCATTCATCTTGAAATCTCTCTGATCATTCTTTGATTTCCAACTGCAGTCACTGTTTTGGAGTTTGTTTCTGCTCACAGCACTGCTCCTAACGTGACATTCTGCCTGATGTCTTTTTCAGAGTTACGACTTCACAGGTTATTAATCACTAGGCAATCTACTGTTTGCCAGGGTCTGGCAAAAGACCAGAACAACTGACTTCACTTTAATATCAAACTTTGGCATGCCTTTCAAACAGTGTGTGAGTGAGTATGTGAAGTGCATGTGTGTGTTGGCATGGGTTTGTATGTGCGTAATTGGTTAACAGCTTGCCCAGTTCATTTTCTCAAGAACACTACTTACGAATCTTCATTAATAACAATAACATCTATAATAGCAGCACAATAATGGCTAACATCACAGTTTTATGTGTGTCTGGTACTGTACTAGATATAGCTTATTTTACCTAATTTTCAAAATGACTTTCTGAGAAAAGGATTATCTGAACTTTTGCAGTTAGTCATTTACTTATTGAATATTTATTGAGTGCTCACTATGAAGGGTATTCAAAAGTTCATGGGAAAAGCACTGGGATACAAAAGTCAACAAAACACTCAACCATAACTACTTTTGTGTTGTTCACATTCTAGTGTGAAGAGACATGCAATAAGCAAAATTAAAATGACAAATTTACATAATAAGTTAGGAGGTGATTAGGGCTATGGAAACAGGTAAAGCAGGGTATGAGGTTATGAAAAGGAAGTACTGCAAGAAATTATGTAGTGAAAAAGTTGAGTGAGGTGAGGAAAGAAATCAGGCAGAGGAATCACTAGTGGAAAAGGCTTGCTATGGAACTTGCCTGATATTTGAAGACCATCCTGAAAGTCAATGTGTCTGGAAGAGAGTGCACAAAACAGAGTAACAGCAGACAAGGTCAGAGACAGAAAGACTGGGCAAACCTGCAGCCTCCTGCTCACCTTTAAGCAGAGGGCTAGCAGGAGCTCATTTATGTGTTTTTAAAGGATCACTCTGGTTACTGCCTAGAGAACAAGCTGTAGGAAGGCCATGTGGGGGCAGAGAGATCAGTGAAGGATCTAGTGAAATAACTTAGAAAAAAGATGATGTGATAGTTTAGATAAGAAATATATTTTTTTTTTTTCTGGTAAGGAAATTTGAATCCAAGTTTGCATTGCTTCAACTTTAACCCTCTCTTTCCTGGGTGTCTGATCCAGCACTGCTATGACTCAACCATAGGATAGCTAATCCAAGTTTCTTTCCTGGAATTCTGAAGGATATCAGAGATAAGACCATGAGAACAAGTGTTATGAATAAAAGAAATGGCTTTTTTTTTTTGAAAAACCTCTGACATTTACCAGTAAAAGCCTGGTAAATGTAAAGTTTTTTAACTCTTTCCTTGTATTGGACTCCCCAGTAGATAGTCCCATGTGGAGCAAGGAGAATGAGCATTTCTATGACAATGACATGAAGAAAGCAAGGGACAAATAATACCTTGCTGCTAAGAGATGGAATTCAACAGAGTTGCTTTTTTAAAAAGCCTGTGAGAACAGTTCTTTCAAAAAGGGCACACTGCTATGAATCCTTCTTACTGTTCTGTGGAGCATGAAGACATGGCAGTTATTTTATTTATTTATTTTTGAGAGGATAGATCACATTTCTGATCTCTAGACAAAGTTTCAAGTCCTACACTTAATCAGTAGGCTTGAAATGAGTATCTAGACCATTCCTAAGGGAATTTGGAAGATGCTGTGACTACTGGGGAAATAATGAAAAGATACATCCTAATAAGTGAATTAAAATTAGACAGACAGAATAAAATATATTCGTGAATTATTTTAGTTGTTTCCAGAGTAGGAAAATATAATAAAAATATCATACAAATAAAAATCTTTCTATATAAATTTGAGTGTATCTCTATTACCATTTTGCTTCCCAGAAATGAATGCTACATAATTATTTTTTAGTTAATTATATATTTCATTACAACTATTAGGATTGTCTTTCATAAAGTTGCAGTAATTGGGTATTTACTAAGAGAGAATGGGTTGCAAGTGCAAAAGAAAAGGATGGTTGCGTGGTTGCTTGATTTGGTTGCTGTTTAGGTGTCATAAGCAAAAGGGACACATTTTGTGCTTGCATTCTGTGGCTAAGTACAAAATTAGTACTCAGCACATTGAAGCAGAGGTGATAAAATATGATTTCCTGTGTTCAATAGGCATAGTTCATAAATATATCAAGAACGCAAACATACACAAACACACACACCCTAAATAGAAAATACTATTGGAGAACATCAGTAAATGCATAATTATGTAGTTTTAAAAAATTTAATTATATAATTAAATAGGGATTCCTCTTCACTAGTATTGTTAAGACTTTCAAATTAGCAATAAAAGAATTGGCTCTGGTTTTGACAGACATCTATGATTTCAAAGCATAGAGATATAAGAAACATACTTAATAACAGTTCATCAAGTAGTGATAAATAACATTTTATTTTTCCACAGTTGTATGTGTTAAAACTTTTTAAAAGCAAACTTACAAACTTGAATTAGTATTTCAGTTAACTCTGCTTAAGCTTCTTGGATCTCATCTCACCCACCACCCATCCACACACAAAAAAACTTTTCTTCAACCCCTATTCTCCTACTTAGTGTGTGAACACCCCTTCCTTTCACAGACAAATGTGTTAGAGTAATCTACCTCCTGTTGTCACCTCCTCATTCATCACCACTCAATCTGGCTTCATTTTTGCAATCTGGCTTCATTTTATCAAGCCTCTACTTGAACTTGTGTTACTAAATTTTTGGGGTTCTCCTAACTTTAAAGACAATGAATACTTTTGTGTTGATTTTTCTTTATTTCTCCACAACATCTCCATTGAATAGCCCCTACCTCTTGAAAATCTTTTCCCATGAATTTCTTGAAATATTCTCTTTTAATTCTGGTAATTAATTCTATGTCTTTTTATTTTATTTTATTTGACACCCTTTTCCTCTACATCTACCCTTTAAATGTGGTTCCCCAGATCTCCATGAAGAATCTTTTTCTCTATATACCTGCATGTTTATTTTATGGGACCATACTCATTGGACTTCTTTCACTTATTATCTAACCATGCAAGTCCAAATCTTAGTAAATCGGCTGACATCTTCTGATCTGAGAATTAATGCATCGAACTGCTGCTTCATGAGGGCTTGTGGATCGTCTCATTACCTCAAACACAGATTTCTAATAACAAATTTATTTTTCTCTGAATGATCCTCCTCTCAGTAACATGTGCTATAGTGAACAGAATCTCCCTCAATGAGTGTCCCAACTAACCAAACCAGAAGTTCAACCTTGTCGTTGACCCTGACTGACATCTAGTCAAGTCACAAAGTTTTGTAAATTTTAAATAGGTGCCAGCTACTCAATCTCCAATTCTTCAATCCTTTCATTACTACTTTCTTTAATCTCTTATCTTATCTCTAAAATCTATTTACTGGGCTCACTATGTTGCATATGGATTTTCACTAACCAACTATATTATTTTCAATACTAGAATAATTTTTGGATTGAGAGAGAAATTTTTCTGCTATAACACAGTAGTTTTATTTATAAGAGACCTTGGGTTACCAACAATCATTGTATAAATAAGTTTTACATTTTGGAAAAAAGAAAATGTAGAGAGTTCCTAACTAGCACTTTCCCCTCCCTCCACTGACACAGACAAGAATTTGAACATTAGGGGTTTTTCAAATCTATGTAACTATATTGAGAAGAACTTCAAATTTTAGCAGCAAATATATACTCTAGGGAGCCATTTATTTTGCTGGAATGAATATATTTAGAATGTCCTTAGGATATGTTTTTTGGGGGGTCACAAGGCCCCCAAAGAGCATACATCAGAAAATATTTGTTGTTCTACTAATCTCCAAGTTTCTGTTTCTAAGCTAAATATGCCATGATGTTACTGAGAGTGAACACTGAATTGTTTAGGAGAATTAAAAAAAAAAAAAATAGCAGCTCCTTAAATGAAGAAGGAAAAATAAACTATATAGCATGGAAGAGAAACTTCAGTGGTAGAACAGAGATTTTTAATTGGAAATGTCACAAATTTTTTCCTGATTGAAGTACAATGCAAATCTCTCCCCATCACTCCTCTTTCCTTCTTCCAAATAAACTGCTGTTTGTTTAACACAAATCTTGGTCTCTAATTATTTGAGCTCATCATATCCAATTAACTCTATGTGTTCTTAAGGTGTAAGAGAAATACCTGTGACCTACAAATGCATTCAAAATGGCAACATAAAACCTAGCTTTAGCTCCACCCCTAATACATACTCTATAGTCTTTTATTAATTATTCTCATCTGATGTGTGCAACTGTCTGATTGTTCAATTATATTTTAAGAATTTTAGAGGACAGGGGTCATATCTTCATCCTGTAGCATTTTTTCCACAAACTCTTCCACTTGTTCCATCTCTCTAGAATTTAAAATAGTGATTTAAATATAGTATGCCAGCAATTAAAAAAAAATTAAAGATGATAAAAAATACAAACATCTTTACTTTTTAATTCAACCCACTCTGCTTACTCTGTTACCCCCTCTGCATGGAATGAATCAGAAAATAAAACAGAAAATTGCAAACCCTTGGAATCACCTTGTAGTTAAAACCAATCTGCAAACATACAATAAGACCTCAAATAAAGTTTTTATGTGTATAAGGAATGAAGAAGCCTGAACTCCTCTGCTGCTTGCTTAGTTTTTGTGGAATTCTTGAAAAGTCTGATGTATAAAATAAATGTTTTTTCGGAGCTGTGTTCAGTCTTAGCAACAAGTATCTCTACTTTCCCTTCCTTCTGACATGATTTTTATTTTTATTTTTTTAATTAATTAGCTCTATTATCTGCAGCATCACTATTTTGTTGCTTTTACAAACAGATAATTATTTGCCTTTAAAACACCTTAAAAATGTTCCACAGGTGTTATTTTGGATTCTGCCATTGCTAACTATTATTCATAGCTACTAAAGTTGCAAACTTTGCATTCCTAAAAATAAGCATTCCCCACATAAGCATTGCCAACCAAATAATATCATCTCTGTCACAAATTATTGCTTTATAAATATCCACACCAAAATGCATCTTGTAATTATTATTTTATCAGAAAATAATGTGTTATTGGGTAGAAATATTTATCATTTATTTTCTGATCATATTAAAGAAAGTCTATGTGTACTGAATTGCATTTTATATACTAAGAATGGTTCTGCTTTCCTATTTTTATTACAATCACTGTCATATTTCAAGGCTTGTTTTAATTCCAGACTAATACATGGACAATTCATAACACAGTGTTTTTTTTTTTTTTAAACAAAACAAACAAAACATCTGGAAGTGCTAAAGAACAATTATAATGTTTCTTCATCTCTTGGAAATGTTCTTACTGTTGTCCTAAGTTTCAGTGAGTTATAGTTCTTCTATAATGTTAAACAAGATAATGGCTATAATACCACTATGTGAATTTCAACTTTCAACTCTCTCTCAAAAGATAAAAGTTAGCTTCCAAAGCTTTTAGAAGGCTGCTGCCCTTTTCAAACTGCATTTCTAGTGCATCAGTCTTATTGATTTATTTATAGTAAATGTTACCCGCTCATTCTTTGTGTGTGAAACTAAAGAAGAACTACAAAAGTGCTTCCTAAACCCTGGCCACCTTTGCAGATACAACTGGGCTAAATAGCGAAAACACTCTTACTGGTTAAGACAATAGGCAGGCTGGAGAGGAAAAATGGGGTTCTCAGTGCCCACGAAGATAGGCCATAAATTCTAGTTTACCACCAATATCAAATTGGAAATGTTTCACCATTCCAGGAACTATTACTCCAGAAGTGATAGAGCCTCTCCAGTAATAAAAGTGTTGATCCTGAATTGAACTGTGAGTGCATGATACAAACTGGGTGAGTTTTTTGGAGAAATCCATTTCTGTGGTCTAAAAGTCCTCCAATTTAATGTAAGTGAATGCATATCAAAAGAAATGAGCAAAGTAGCTTAATTCCACCGTTCAAGATACAGACTTACAAAGAGGAAGAAACATTACATCCTTTGGATGTAATGAGATATCTCACTCCCTTTATTTACATATTTATTTATTTGTTTTACTTGTACTTTTTTAGCCCTGGTTTTGCAGTGTATATTTTATACAATGTAGCAATTTATAGTAAACTAAATAATTTACTACCACCTAAAGGTTTATAAGGCAGAGAAAGCCTGCCAGCGCTTTACTTTTAACCAATAAGTAAAGAAAATATATAATAAGTTCCTACATTGCCTTTATTGGCTATCCACTGAAATGAATAGAATACATTCTCTAGTATTAGAAAGAGACCGTATTACCTAACCTTTCCTAATTCCATGCAAAGGGCATGAAGCTAAGATGATTTGATCTAAACAGTTTGACCCCTAATATCCATTGTCCTGCTCAATACCTAGAAAGCTAACAGCCAAACTTACGTTATGATAGAAACAATGATGAAGTTATTACTGTCTGAAAAGCAACTACAACCAATGTTATTTTATGGTCTTGACCCATTCAGTCAGTGATGTGGCAGTGGATCTGGTGTGTAGTGAACAGAGATTCTTAGCAGAATTTTAGTGCCTCATTTTTAAACATAAATCTCCCAGGATCACCAGGCATTTGAGGTAAGCATTTCATATAAAAAGATAACAAAGTCTATATGCTAAAATGGAAAAACTGAAAAATACTGGGAGCTGAGAAAAAGATGTAATGTAAATGTATTTAAAGAGGAAAAATATGATGCAGGAAGGAAGGAAAGAAAGAAGGAAGAAAGGAAGGAAATAAAAAGGAAAGAAAGGAAAGTAGAAGAGGCCTGGCCTGTTAGTTCAATTGATTAGAGCATGGTGTTGTAACACCAAGGTCAAGGGTTCAAATCCCCACACAAGCCAGCCACACCTCTTCCTCCTCAAAAAAAGAAAATACAAAAGGAAATTCAGAAATAAAGAATAGAATCTTGAAAAAAAATAATATATGTGATACCAGAGTTTTCTTTTAGAAATAAAAAATTTGGCAGAAAAAAATGAAATCTTATATGAAAAGTAACAAAAGAAAGATTAAAATTAGAAAAAGGTAATTTCCTTATCTTTTGCCTTCTAATGTTGTAATAGAGAAGTATGTAATCCAAGTCTAGATCTGCTCAATTGAACTAATTCAAGTTTCTCAGTTAACAATCTCAATAACTAACATGTAATATGTCAACAATAACATTAGCTGAGTTCTTTTTTATTTTTAATTCTAAAAATTTTTATTAACCTTATGTTTCAAAATTCAATCACTAGGTCTTTGTTTTCAAAAAAGAAAGGTAATTATACACCCTTCAGCGCTGTTTGTATTTATCTGCTTGTCCAATTACCACTCAAAAAGCCATATCTTCTTAGATAGAAGCAGAACATTTTGCATATCTTCTGCTTTAAACATCAAAGGAAGACAAAAGGGTTTCTATACATTTATTTTTATTTTATTTTTTTGGTGGCCACCAGTCTGGGGATCTGAACCCATGACCTTGGTGTTACAAAGCTGTGCTCTAACCAACTGAGCTAACCGGCCAGCCCTTATACATTTAAATGAATATCATCCCTGGGAAATTTTCATGTGACCAGACACAGAGGATGGTACCAAGAATGTTGCCTCCAGCACGATGTAACACCTTTACTTGAAGAAATTCTGCATAATTGAATTTATACAGTATTTTAATTACACAAATCTATTGTTGGTACAGATTTTTTACTTATGTATATATTGTTCATCATTACTGGGATGCATAATATCTCAGTATTATCTATCCATTGAGGTTAGACTTCAAAGAAATACTTTAGCACAATGGTGATTCTTCAAGCTTTGTTTACCTCATTTACTGTATATATTTACAATATATATATTGATCTTAATAATAAGCTTATCTAAATAAAGATAAGAAAAATAAAAGTGTAGGAAAATTATGGAAAATATATTGCCCAGAAACTATTCTCAAGGGAAGTCATTTGAAAAATCACTTTGCCTAAGTGATGATGTTGATGAGATTATGTGTAAACATGTTCTAAAAATCACTGGAGTAATGTCACGGGGAAGAAAAAGGATGGAAATCCATTTTTCTCTGGGATATAAATAGTTCATTATCTGATCTAGTTTTGTTCTTATTATACAAAATGCTTATTCATGAATATCATAGACTATGTCAACATTTTGAACTCTTACTAATGTGAAGGATACTGTGCTAGTATCTATTACGTCCTAAAAGATTTTGATAATACTTCCATTCATCTTTAGTTGTACTTGCATAGTATCTGTTCCAAAACTTTTCTACATTTCTCAGTTTTATGTTCACTCACCTCAATCCAACAGATGAATCTAAAATATTTATTGAGAAGTCAAACCTATCTGATGTAATATCTGTCTTCTTTCTGTATTTTCCTACCTCCCTTTTTCTATCCTCCAGCCTCAGGCCAAAAGGCATTTACACTACGGCCAAAAGCAAATTCCTCCACTCATGTTTTCAATTACCTCCTGTCCTGATTCCTGTATGCTGTGGTTATCGTTCTTGTAACTTTTGATTTCATCAAATAGGTAAACAAATAACAAACAAAGATAACCACTTAACCCTGCTGCCTCTATTTTCACTGCAAACTGTATCCTTCCTTTTAAATGATTCATATCTAAGAATTAAGATTATATAATCACTGTCTTTCCATTCTAATCCCTCCTTTTTGCCTTAACTTCCCCTAATGCCCCAAATTCCTTACACCCAACCTTCAAGGATATCAAGGATTCACAACACACAAAACTAATAGTTTTTTTAAGCCTGAATTTACCTTGAGTTTCTTGAAGCAGGTTCTGTTTTCTTTTCTCACTCATCTGATTTATGTTTTATTTCTCAGTCTTCACTTCTACTTTCTTTGCTTATGAATGAATGAAATGTGTGTGTTTTCAATTGTCTTCTGGATCTTTGCACATGAATGTCTTTTATTCTAATAAAACACATCTGTATCTAAATGCATGATCATAAAGTCAATGCCTTATACTTGATTTCCTGTTTTTATCAATTGTATATCTAAACAACAAGATCAAATTCTTAACTATTGTCAATCATTTTCTTTACCTCTCCTCCTATGTCAGTTAAGACCTCTGAGTGATATTCTTCCTGGCTTTGACTTGTAGGGCCATGGCATTGCTCTATATTTTGATCTGAGCCATACTACACAGATGCATTCATCTTATAAAATTAACATCTGAAAACTCTAACAAAAATATGTGTCAAGAGCTATGAGGGGTTTGAGGTTTTACTCCACTTGCAAGCAACATTAGCCTGACACAGTGTCTTTAAGTCAGGTAGATTAGTGACACAGAGGTCAGAAACAGTACTTTTTTACTCTCATAACAGCAAGCAGTATAATCCTCATGTTTGCACAGCTTTCCACTGCCCCACAAATTTCATGGGTTAGAAGTGGAAGGATCCAGATGAATTCTATACATGTGGAATTCTATACGGTTTAGATCTCAACCAAAACAACAACAACAACAACAACAACAAACAGCTGACGGAACACAAATCTCTGCCTTATATATATACATTTACTGGAAGATAAAGCAAACATGTTCTTTGCTTCAGAGTGAAACACAATCTTTATCTTTCAAAGCTGTTCAGTATACAAACATCCTTGAAAAGAAAGCCTGGAATGAAGGCAGTTAGTTACTCTGCTTGCAAGACATGCAGAAAGAGTAGAGACTCATGGAGAATTAGTTTCCAATAGTTTGTTATCATTCAGTAAAAACAATAAGAAGAGAAGCTTAGATTTTAGACTCAAATAGTTTCAATCCCAGCTCCAGCACTTAAGTGTGATGTGATTTACAACTTAAGTCTACCCAAGTCTCAATTCCTTTAACTATTGAATAAGGATCATAATATCTCATTCACAAAATTGTCATAAATGTAAATAAAAATTAAATCTTGACACACAGTGAGAATTCAATGCACCGCAATTATTAAATTATTTAAAAAATTAGTTCCTTTTCTCTCACTTTCCAACTTACTTTCTCCACTCAAAAGCCTTTAATGATCTTTGACGATTCCCTTCTTTCTGAGGGTAAAGGGATCTCCTTTTGCACTTGCACCTCACATAAGTCCTCTAATCAGAAGAGGTTAGTCTGGCCATCGTCACACTGGCTTACGCATCCCCCAGGGAGTAAATAGAAATGTTCCCACATGCACTTTGATTCTGGCAATGTCAAGAGAATTAATTTCCAGATTATTGTTTTCCATAGGTAGACCTTTATAATATCATTTTTCTGAGAACTCACACATTTGAGTGGTCATGCTATTGCCCACAACCCCTGTGATGACAATCAAGGGACTTACCTTGCACTCATTCTCTGTTGTCAATGCAAAATAGATTGCAGGATGCCAAATAAGAAGACAGTTTGAAATACTGGTGTCAGTCAAGCTTCCTTTTGTTCTTCAGGTGCCGTAATCTGGAGGTAGGGCTTTCTCTTGTACCTTGTCCTATATTTACTTTAGAAATAATGGCTCTAAGAAGAGGATATTTAGACCTCTATTAAGATGATTTTAATTGAGATACATTGTACTCTTTAGCCATGAGAGTAATAACAGCCTTCATTTAATAGCCTTACCTCTTTCTTCCTTTGGCTTTAGTCAAAGAACATCTCTCTCCTGTGGAGCGTTTTAAAGAACAAAGCAGAGAGAGCACAGAGCTGCAAAATACTCTCTATTCATCTTAAAATTAGACTATTGTATGCAAATACATAAAAAACAATATGAACTGAAACATGCAAATCTACTATAAAAATATGTCCCCCTGAATTTTTACCATTCTCAGTAAGGATAAACTGCTGCCATTTGCCTATCTTTCAGTTCGTGTCCTTGTTATTCTTCTTAATTTGAAAGAGAGCTACATTTTTTTCACATTTGCTTTAGAGGTCAAAGTTACATGTATTGGAAAAGGAACACATTTGGAATTTAAGTTGCAGTTTGAAGGTTAAAAGACAAAACTACTAGAAACAACTATAGCTACAATAATCTGTTAAGGAATACAAATTATAAAATGATGTGAATTGTGTGGTATCAAAAATATAAAATGATACCATTTTATATTTTTGGTGGTTAAAAGTGCAGAGTTTGTAGGAGATAAAAGCTAAGTTGTTAGATTAAAATGGCCTGTTATAAGAATAAGATACGTAAGCTTGTGGTAGGTATAAAGCAAAAACTTATAGCGGATACACACAAAGTAAGGAATCAACGCACACCACTACAGAAAACCATCAAACCACCAAGAAAGACAACAACAGAGGAAGAAATGGGCCAAAGATCTATAAAACAAACAGGAAACAATGAGCAAAATAGCAGTAGTGAGTCCTTACCTATAAATACTTACTTTGAATGTAAATGGATTAAATTTTTCAAACAAAGACTGAGTGGCTAAATGAATAATGATAATAAAAAAATTATGTTGGCTACAAAAAACTCAATTGCTTTACTTTTATGGACACACATAGATTGAAAGTGAAGGGTTGGAAAAAGATATTGCATGCAAATGAAAACCAAAAGAGAAAAGGGATCACTATACTTTTAACAGACAAAATAGCCTTTAAATAAAAAACTGTAAAATCAGACAAAGAACATCACTATATAATGATAAAGTGGTCAACTCACCAACAGGATGTAGTAATTGTAAATATATACTCATCTAATATCAGAACACTCAAATATATAAAGCAAATATTCATAGATGTGAAGGGAGAGATAAACAGCAATATAGTGTATTAGTCAGGGTTCTCCAGAAAGATGGAATCAATAGGATATGTTACAAATATATGAAAGGGGATGCATTAGGGGAATTAGCTCACATGATTGTGAAGAGGAGTCCCACAATAGGCCATCTGCAATCAGGATGCCAGTAGCTTGGCTGAGTCCATGTCTGAAGCCTCAGAACCTGGGAAGGTGATGGTGCCCTTGGTGTAAGTACTGGATGCTGGCATTGTGGCTCAGTCCAAGTCCAAAGGCATCAGAACCAGCGAAATTGATGGTGTCTTGGTGTAAGTCCTAGAACCCAAAAGCTGAAGAGTCTGAAGCTCTGATGTGCATGGACAGGAGAGAAGAGTGTATCCCAGTTCCAGCAGTTAGAGAGAGACTCATATGATTTCCTTTTAAAGTTCTGAGAACCACGCCCATGACCATCATTATTAATCCATTCACTAGGCATGGTCCTCAGAATCGAATCATCTCTTCAAGGCCCCACTTTTCAATTGCCATAATAGGATGTCCCACCCTCTTAACAGTCACAGTGGGGATCAAGCTTCTAATACATAAAATGAAGGGGATACAATTCAATCTGCATCATATAGTAATAGTGTAGAACTTTGATGCCATGTTCAACAATGGAAAGATTCTATGGACAGAAAATCAATAAGGAATCATTGGACTTGAACTACACTTTATAGATCCTAACAGATATATTCAAAACATTCCATTCAACAGCAGCAGAATATACGTTCTTCTCGAAGGCCCACAGAACATTCTCCAGAATCATATATTAGGTCACAAAACAAGTCTTAACAGAGTTAAGAAGATTAAAATCACATCAAGTTTCTTCTCTGACCACAGTGGTATAAAAAAAGAAAGCAATAATAAGAGGAATTCTGGAAAATTACAAATATGTGAAAATTGAACACCATGTTACTGAACAAACAATAGATCAAGGAAGAAATAAAAAGGGACATTAAAAGATTTTTTTGAGACAAGCAAAAATGAAAGTACAACATACCAAAACTTATAAGATGCAGTGAAAGCAGTTCAAAGAGGAAAGTTTATAGCAATAAGGGCCTACATCAGAAAAAAAGAAAGATCTTGAATAAATAACCTAACATTATATCTCAAGGAACTAGAAAAAGAACAAAATAGACTCAAAGTTAGCAGAAGAAAGGAAATAAAAGAAGATCAGAGCAGAAATAAATAAAATAGAGACTTGAACAACAATAAAAAGGTTAACTAAACTAAAGTTTGTTTTTTGAAAAGAGAAATAATATTGACAAACTTTTAGCCAGACTAAGGAAAAAAAGAGAAAATACTCAAATAAAATCATAAATTAGAGAGGAGAAATTACAACTAATACCAGAGCAATACAAATGATCATAAGAAAGTGCTATGAACAATTATGTACCAAAAATTTTGATGAGCCAGAAGAAATGGATAAATTCCTAGAAACAGATAACCTACCAAGACTGAATCAAGAAGAAATAGAATGAGTAGAAGAATGAGAAGTAAGGAGACTGGATTGATTAAAAAAAAAAAAAACCTCCCATCAAGAAATCTCCTGGGACCTTTATGTCTCTATGGGTGCATTCTACTAAACATTTTAAGATCTAATACCAATTCTTACAAACTCTTCCAAAATATTGAAGAGAATCTTTCAAAGTCATTTTATGAGGCCAGCATCACCCTGATACGAAAGCCAGATAAGGACACTAAAAGAAAAAACAAACAAACAAACTAAAGGCCAATATCCATGATAAACATATATGAAAACATCTTCAACAAAATAGTAGCAAATCAAATTCAACAGCAAATTAAAAAGAATCCTTCACCATGATCAAGAAGGACTTATCTCTGGGATTCAAGGATTGTTCAACATCAAGGATTGATTGTAAATCAATAAATGGAATACACCATATTAGCAGAGTGAAGAACAAAAACCATTTAACATGACAGAATGAAGGACAAAAACCATGTGAGAAAAACTATATTACAATAGATGCAAAAAAAAATCATTTGACAAAATTCAACATCTTTCATGAAAAAACTTCCCATAAAATTAGGTATAAACAATAAAGGTCATATATGACAAGCCCACAGCTAACATCATTCTCAATGGTGAAAACTTGATAGCTTTTTTTCTAAGATCAGGAATAAGACAAGAATGCCACTCTACTACTTATGTTCAACATAGTACTGGAAGTCCTTGCCAGAGCAATTGGTATAAAAACAAGAAATAAGAGGCATCCAAAAAGAAAAGAAGGAAGTGAAATCATCTCTTCTCATGACATGGTCTCATATAGAGAACCATAAAGAGTCATCAAAAACATTTGAGAACTGATAGACAAACTCAGTATAGTTGCAGAATACAAAATCAACATATAAAAATTAGCATTTCAATACACTAATAATGAACTATCCGAAAAAATAAATTAAGAAAACAGTTCCATTTATAATAGTATTCTCCCATGGAAACTTCTCTTCTGCTACTTTTGGGGTGATTCCAGTGCAGGTTTTGCTGGATGAAACATATCCAAAGGAATTAAAATAATATGTCAAAGAAATATCACTCCAATGTTTATTGCATGTTCATTATCCTATGTTCTTAATAGCCAAGATATGAGACAAAACTAAGTGTTCAACAAGGGATGAATATATAAGGAAATGTGGCATATATACACAATGGAATACTATTCAGCCCTCAATAAGAAGGAAATCTCACCATTTGCAACAACATGCATCAACTCAGAGGACAGTATGTTAAGTAGAATAAGCCAGGCACAGAAAGACAAATACTGCATGATATGATTTACATGTGGAGTCTAAAAAAGTCAAACTCATAGGAGTAAAAGTTGAATGGTGTTTACCAGAGGCCTGAGGGAGAGGGGGTAAGGGATGGAGAGATGGTGGCCAAAGGGTACAAAGTTTCAGTTAGACAGGAGAAAAAATATAACTTCTTGAACATTTACTCAAACTTATGAATAGAGTTCTCATTAGGTTTCTCCAAAAGGTTATTTTAATGTGATGAAAATTCGTAGTCATTTAAAAAATTTGTGTTCAAATCTCCATTCACCATTACTTATAAACCCTTTCTGGTTTTGTAGTCACTCCTATAATATAATCATTATATTTTAATTAATTCAATAGATTATGTTTTCAATTGTACTGCAAACAATGCCCTTAATATCATTAACACTTTTTGTCATCTCTGTGTTTACTAATGGTTCAACACCTTCACCTTTTTTGTTGCTATTAATTTCTACAAATTAGGTTAAATTGTATTTTTTTAGTAAGGTATACTGAAGTAAAATTTACATACAGTAAAATGAACTTCTTTTTATATGTAGAGTTCTCTGAATTTTGACACCATACACAGTTATGTAACTACCTTCATAAACAAATGTAGAGTATCTCCATTATCATAAAAAATACTCTCCTACTATCTTGTAATCAAAGTTCTCTCCCTTTTAATTAGAACCAAGGTACTGTCATTTAGAACCAGGACATAATCCCTAAACCCATTTAATTCCTCTCTTTTGGATGCTATATTTTTCTAATATTGCCAATTTTGTAAATATAAATATGGTTTAAAACAAAATATGAAATTACTAATCTATTTGTTTATAAGAATACTTAACTATTTGTCTCCATCTGCAGTAATGTCTTTTGATATGAACTGAACAATTATATTTACTTAAACAATTAACTATATTGGCATAGGTAACATAAGTCTTTGTATAATAAAAAAATGTTAATATGCATAAGTTTTATATGAAAATTTAAGTTTTTTTTTCTGGTTACATTTAAGATTCACTTCCATTGAAAAGATTCCTCTAAAGTGAAGATTAATGAGTATAAATAATAGTCACTTATTATGTCTTGAGACTGTGAAATTCATGAAAATAAATTAACACTAATATCTGGCTAATTCATTCCTTTAAAATTTGAATTGTTTTCAGTTTTTACGTATATAAATTTATTAGTAATTTAGTCATTTGATAAATGATATTTGATAAATGAAAAATTATCTTCTAAGTATAGACTACAATATGATTTTGAAAGATGCTTCAGTAAGGTTTTTAATGAATTGCGAGACATTTCCATAGTAAATGTATTTCATCCCTCTACATTTATTTACAAGAACAAGATTACTAGCATTTGCAGTGACTAAAAACAACAGTAAAATTTAAATTTATAAAATGTACTATTGAGCCACGAAAAGCCATGAAAACACTTTAAATGCATATTACTCGATGAAAGAAGCCAGTCTTAAACGGCTACATACTGTGTGATTCCAACTGTATGACATTCCGGATAAGGCAAAGACATGGAAACAGTAAAAAGATCAGTGGCTTCTAAGATAGGGGAGAGAGGAATAGGCAGAGCATAGAGAATATGCAGGGTAGTGAAAATTCTCTGTGTAATACTATAATGCTGGGCACAAGTCACTGAGCAACGGCTCATTGCTGGATGTTCACAGAAGCCAATACTATGGCAGTGGTCTTTGAGAAAAGAAAAGGCTTTATTGTGAGGTCAACCAGCCAGAAGACAGGAGGCAAGGCTCTGTCTCTCCAGTCCAGGTGTTAGACAGGTGTTAAGGGGTAATGGGCAAAATTGATTGGCTAGCTCCGAATCAGTCCATATATGGTAATGAATCTGTCTGATGCTGGATCTAGCTTGTTGAAGGACTCTCCTTTCATAAAAGACTCCAGTGGTTAAATTTCAGTGTTTTTAGTTCTGTAGACAAGAGATTTTTGTTTCCCGTGAAGCTTCAGGTCATCTGGAGAGCACGGTCCTTCTCTCTGTGCATGCTCAGCTCCCCTCCTACAAGACAACTTGTAAAACAACATGAGATAAGGAGATAGAATCAGTTTCAAACAGTTTTAGGTGATTTCATACATGCCAATATACATTCGTACAAACCCATAGAATGTACAACATCAAGAATGAGACCTAATGTAAACTGTGGACTTTGGATGATAAAAGTGTGTTAATACAGGTTCAACAGTTGTTACAAATGTGCCACTCTTACAGAGGATGTTGATAATGAGGAGTCTGTGCATGTGTCGGGGTAAGAGGTATACGGAAAATCTCTGTACCTTCCTCTCAATTTTGCTGTGAACCTAAAACTGCTCTAAAAAAATAGTCTCTGAAAAATCAACTTTATCATGAATACTTATTTATCAATATATGAAATCTCATTTATCAATATCTGAAAATCAGGTTTGGATATATAAACCAAATGCAAATGTAAATACAAAAATAAAAAATTCCCTACATTTCACTGGTACATTTCCAATAACATTTCAAATATTACATTTGACAAATGTGTGTTAAAACTTGTAACTTATTTATATTATATGTATTTGATACTAATAGTAATTTATTTTAACATAAAACACTTCTAACTACTCAGAGAATTAAATTTCTGTTTTATATTTATTTTATTTCATTAATAGGATAGATGACCAATTGAAGTCTTGTGATCATAAAAAAATATGAAACCTTATTATAAAAAGTAGCAGGCGAAAAGGAAGAGAAATACACAATGAGGTAAAGAAAAGAGTAATGAATTAAATATTCATTAAAATGGAGCTTATCTATGCAGTCTTTTAAATGAGTGATAATTGATTTAAAATCGCTGATCTCTAAATTCCATTGGCAATGTTAAAAAAGTGAAGTAATGATTTATTTCTTAAAATCAAGATTTAAAATGTGACAGGATTAGAAATTTTGATAATTTTCTAACTCTTTAAACATGTTTTTAAATATTCTATTAGTATCTACTTTTATATCTGTTCATGATATACTAACTGGTACCAGACTAGGCCTCAATCCAAAAAAATAAGTATAAAAGTGGATAAATATATGAGACAACTAGTATCAGATATTGTACAACAGGCTGCAGAGGACCGTTACCCCTGAGTTCCTGGACTCTTTCCATGCTATTGTCCAGGGACAGCTTGTAGCACACTTCCCACATCACAGATATTGGTATTCTCAACAGTCAGAGTGAAGAGATCTGAGAAAACACCCTAGGCATTAATGTGACAGAAAGACCCCATATAAAAATAGTCCTAACCAGTCCTAAAAGTAAGAGCTTTTTTAATACCTCTTCTCACCCCCCCCAAAAATCCAACAACATCCTAACTCTAAAGAACACAGCAATGTCTAACATAGAATTAAACATTACAGGACAGGCAAAAAAAAAATGTGGCTTCTAACCAGGAAGAAGAACACAATATAAATGAATCTGAGATGACCCAGATTTTGAGATTAACAATAACAACAAAACCAAAATTATTTCAAAGCATCTATTAGAAATATGTTCAAGTACTTAAAGAAAAGTGTGGCCAGAATGAATGACAGATTTGAATATCAGCAAGGAAATGGAAACTGTTTTAAAAATTTTAAAAAAGCACAACATATGAATGAACAATTCACTGTATATGCTATCCAAAAAGGAAAAGCAAGAGTATTCCCTGAACTTGAAAAAAGATAAAAAGAGTTTATGTAACCTGAAAATCAAAGATGGACATAAAAATGGGAAACAGAGTAACAGACACTCCATGACCTTTGTCATAATATTAAGCACTTCAACACATGTATATGCCTTTTGAATGCAGAAGACCAAGAGAAAGAAGGAACAGCAAATAAAAAATAATGCCAATAATTTAAAGGATTTGGTGATAAGCAGAAACTTATAGATCAAAGAAGCTTAGTGAACTGCAAAAAAGATGAAAAGCAATATAGTCAACGTATTAAAAGCCAGAAAGCAAAGTAAAATCTTGAAACCACCAATGAAAAAGTACATATTACATGTAGAGGAGTAATTATATGAGGAACAGCCTTCTTATTATGAAAAAAAACAGACCGGGGGGGGGGCGGGGGGACCCAACTGAATGCTAGAACACATCCTTTAAAAACAAAAATGAAAAAAGACACATTCAAATATACAAAAATTGAGGAACTTCAAGCCATTGTGTAAAAATATATAATCAAGATACTGTGCTATTGGTATAAGAATAAAAAAAAATAGATGAAAGGACAAAATAGAATAAAGAACCCAGGAATAGACAAACACTTATAAGATCAATCAATTTTTGACAAAGATTGACAAAGCATTTTAATGAGGAAGGAAAGTTTCTTAAACAAATGGTCATGAGACAACTGCAAACACATATGAAATAAAATAAACCTTCATCACACCTAATAACATACAAAAATGTTAATTTAAGATGGACCAAAATCTAAATGTAAAAGCTAAGACTCTGAAAGTTTAGATAGCAATAGTGGATTCTCTTTGCAACCTGAGACAGGCAAAAATTTCTTAGAGAGAACAGATTTCTATAGAAGAATTCTATAGAAAGGGGTAATAATAAAGAGAAAACATGGTAAATTAGACTTCATCAAGGCTGGACTTCACCAAAGAATGAAAGTTGGTAAAATGCATAAGCAAAATCTGTAAATGACAAAAGACCTGTATAAAAAATATGTAAAGTTTTCTTACAATTTAACAATAAACAAAACCAATCAATCCAACAAAAATGAGCAAAATCTTGGGTATTTTACAAAGAAATATATACAAGTATCCAATAAACATGATAAAAATATTCAATGGAATTATTAATCAGGAAAATGTGTATTAAAATCAAATTTACATACACTCACTAGAATGACTAAAATTAAAAGTCTGTCAATACCAAATGTTGACCAGGATGCAGAGCAACTAGATTTCTTATACTTGCTGGTGAAAATGTAAATATTTCATACACTCTGGCAAAGGAAAGTTTGGCAGCTTATTATAAAGGTAAACTTTGTCCCTGAAATTTTATCCTAGGTATATACTCAAGATCAATGAAATCCCACATCTGAAAATAGTCATATACAAAAATGTCCAGAACTGTGTTATACACAGGACAAAAACTGGAAGTGCTCAGATGTTTATTAATAGAAAATGAATAACTATTTTGTGGTAAATTCATATAACAAAAATACTGCCCAGAAATAAAAAGAAAAAAAATATTAATACACATGCACAAATAGATGCATCTCACAGACATTATGTTGGCAAATGAACCCGATACAAAAATTGCATGGTGAATGATTCCATTTATTAGTATCATTATTATTCTAGGACAGGCAAAACTAATCCATGGTGAAAAAAAATCAAAACACTGTCTTCCTCTGTGGGGGGTGAGGGTATTAATTGAAAACAGCCATATGGTAACTTTCTAAGGTGATAGAAATGTCTGTCTTAACAATGTATGCACTTATCAAAACCCATTAAATTTTACATTTAAGCTTTGCTCATTTTAATGTAATTAAATTTTATCTCAAAGAAACAAAAAGAAAATTGTAAATAAGTATTAAACTCTAGTTACAAAATTTGCTGTTTTTTTTAGTGTTATAGTCAATTTTGAGACTCTTTTCTGTGTTTGCTAAGTTTGAGCAAATGTAAAAATACATTGAGGTTAATGGGGACCAGGTTTCTCACTGTTTTTGAAGGGAGTATATATAGAGAGATATATAGTACTGAATGTTGGATAAAATTGGAGGCATCAGTATGAGCTCAGCATTTTAATAGATAGATAGATGGATATACATATATTTCTGAGTTCTGTTCACTGAGAAGGTATGGAAGCTAGAAATACACCTGGGACCTAGTCTTGCTTTCTAAGAACCGTTGCCCATATAGAAGGTATTGGGAACAGAGTTGTAGCAAGACTGAGCCAGGAGAAATGCAGTGCAAGCCTGGACCATCCTGTAGTGCCAGACATTAAAGTGGTGCTCTGAGAGTCAAAGAGGTATGCCAGAAGGACAGAGAAGACAGCCACATATATGCAGAGAAAGCAAGGGACGGAGAAAGAATGTTAAAACAAAAGAGGAAAAATGTAAACAACTGGTGAATGTGAGTTAAGTGGGAAAAGTACACAGGAGTTCCTTGCACTATTTTTTGCAATTTTTCTGTAAATGTGAAATTAAAAAAAAATAATAAATAAATGTAACAAAAAATATCCTAAAAATGACTGAAAACCTCTGGACTAGTCTATCCATTATATTTGAACCCACCCATGGAATTCTGATTCTATCTACCTCCCTTTTTTCCCTTATTTTTAGTGACATATTTTTTTCACAGTAAATGCCCTTTTCTTGTCTTCCTACCACCACCTGTTCAATACTTTTTGTTTGAAAGATATATCCCAGTGAGAGTCTTAGTTTAAAAGATATTTAATTCTATATGAGTGTTTAGGTTACTCTTTTTAAACTTATTTGTATAAGTCAAACTTATATTAGGTTAAGTCTTTGCCGGGTGTAAAGCTAGGCCTTACAGACCCCTCGAGTCTGTTGCACCGTTTGGGTCACAAACCCTCCACACACAGGTCTGTGAGCTAGGTAATGGGAAAAAAAAGGTTCCAGGAGCCATAGGTATAAAAAAATGAAAGGGTTTTATTCAGATCTAGGAGCAACTGTCCTAATGGCTTCTCTGAGAGTTCTGAAAAGCACTGTGGTCAGAGCTGTTAGTCTTTTATACTTAAGTCCACAACCCTGGACACCTGGGTGCCCATACACAACTTACATTAAGTAGTAACAAGAACACCTGAGGATATTTACAGCAAATGCTCAGCAAGGTTCTGAACATCTGAGGGGCCCTGACATATTCCTATTTTTCCCAACACAGGGTTTGAAATAAACGCAGATTTTAAAAAATCCAAATTCATTTCTTAATTGCAGATGTGTTTTAACATGTGAATTATTTTAACAAGTTCAAACATCAGTCAGTTCATGAACTTGCTACTCTCTGCTCTGCACAATAACAACTATTACTTAAAGTGTTTTCACTTGATACTATTATATCACATTTATCAAAACTGCCCCACTTCCTGGTTCTTACCAGCTGTAACATGGTCTTGGTAGGCAGATATTATTATATGAAAGTCTTTATCTTTTGTGGATTCTGGATTGACAAAAGGAGAAAAAGCGAACAGATGTTTTCAAACTCCAGTGGCCATCTGCTGAGCCCTAAGCAACCCTCCCAACAGAGGAACAATCTGCAGTGCACTTACTCATAAAATACCCAT